>NC_053023.1:311826013-311846020 GCF_003073215.2 Triticum urartu
AATGGCAGCAATTCTCGTGAGCGCTAAAGTTTCTGTTTTTGACAGCATGATCAACAAGACTTTCCCCATGTCTTCCCAAAGGTTCTACTTGGCACAAACACTAATTAAACACATAAAACCACATATAAACATAGGCTAGATGAATTATTAATTACTAAACAGGAACAAAAAGAAAGGAACAAAAATAAAATTGGGTTGCCTCCCAACAAGCGCTATCATTTAACGCCCCTAGCTAGGCATGATGGTTTCAATGATGCTCATATAAAGGATAAGAATTGAAACATAAAGAGAGCATCATGAAGAATATTACTAGCACATTTAAGCCTAACCCTCTTCCTATGCATAGGGATTTTGTGAGCAAACAACTTATGGAAACAATAATCAATTAGCATAGGAAGGTAAAGCAAGCAAAACTTCAAGATTTTCAGCACATAGAGAGGAAACTTGATATTATTGCAATTCCTACAAGCATAAGTTCCTCCCTCATAATAATTTTCAGTAGCATCATGAATGAATTCAACAATATAACCAGCACTTAAAGCATTCTTTTCATGATCTACAAGCATAGAAAATTTACTACTCTCCACACAAGCAAAATTCTTCTCAATCGGAATAATAGTGGGAGCAAACTCAACAAAGTAACTATCATGGGATTGAAAATTGAAAAAAACATGACAAGTTTCATTGTTATCATTATTCTTTAAAGCATACATGTCATCACAATAATCATCATAGATAGGAGGCATGCTTTCATCATAATAAATTTGCTCATCAAAACTTGGGGGACAAAAAATAGCATCTTCATCAAACATAGCTTCCCCAAGCTTGTGGCTTTGCATATCATTAGCATCATGGATATTCAAGGAATTCATACTAACAACATTGCAATCATGCTCATCATTAAAATATTTAGTGCCAAACATTTTATAGATTTCTTCTTCTAGTACTTGAGCACAATTATCCTTTCCATCATACTCACGAAAGATATTAAAAAGGTGAAGTGTATGAGATAAACTCAATTCCATTTTTTATAGTTTTCTTTTATAAACTAAACTAGTGATAAAACAACAAACTAAAAGACTCGATTGCAAGATCTAAAGATATACCTTCAAGCATTAACCTCCCCGGCAACGACGCCAGAAAAGAGCTTGATGTCTACTACACAACCTTCTTCTTGTAGACGTTGTTGGGCCTCCAAGTGCAGAGGTTTGTAGGACAGTAGCAAATTTCCATCAAGTGGAGGACCTAAGGTATATCAATCCGTGGAAGGCGTAGGATGAAGATGGTCTCTCTCAAGCAACCCCGCAACCAAATAACAAAGAGTCTCTTGTGTCCCCAACACACCCAATACAATGGTAAATTGTATAGGTGCACTAGTTCGGCGAAGACATGGTGATACAAGTGGTATATGGATAGTAGATAAAGGTATTTGTAATCTGAAATTATAAAAACAGCAAGGTAACAAGTTATAAAAGTGAGCGTAAACGGTATTGCAATGCTAGGAAACAAGGCGTAGGGTTCATACTTTCACTAGTGCAAGTCCTCTCAACAATACTAAGATAATTGGATCACATAACTATCCCTCAACATGCAACAAAGAGTCACTCCAAAGTCACTAATAGCGGAGAACGAACGAAGAGATTATGGTAGGGTACGAAACCACCTCAAAGTTATTCTTTCCAATCAATCTGTTGGGCTATTCCTATAAGTTTCACAAACAGCCCTAGAGTTCGTACCAGAATAACACCTTAAGACACAAATCAACCAAAACCCTAATGTCACCTAGATACTCCAATGTCACCTCAAGTATCTGTGGGTATGATTATACGATATGCATCACACAATCTCAGATTCATCTATTTAACCAACACAAAGGACCTCAAAGAGTGCCCCAAAGTTCTACCGGAGAATCACGACGAAAACGTGTGCCAACCCCTATGCATAGGTTCATGGGAGAAACCCGCAAGTTGATCACCAAAACATACATCAAGTGAATCACGTGATATCCCATTGTCACCACAGATATCCACGGCAAGACATACATCAAGTGTTCTCAAATCTTTAAAGACTCAATCCGATAAGATTACTTCAAAGGGGAAACTCAATTCATTACAAGAGAGAAGAGGGGGGAGAAAACATCATAGGATCCAACTATAATAGCAAAGCTCGTGATACATCAAGATCATATCACTTCAAGAACACGAGAGAGAGAGAGATCAAACACATAGCTACTGGTACATACCCTCGGCCCCGAGGGAGAACTACTCCCGCCTCGTCATGGAGAGCACCGGGATGATGAAGATGGCCACCGCAGAAGGATTGCCCCCTCCGGCAGAGTGCCGGAACGGGTCTAGATTGGTTTTCGGTGGCTACGGAGGCTTCTGGCGGCGGAACTCCTGATCTATTATGTTCTCTGGAAATTTTACGGTATATGGAGTTATATAGGCAGAAGAAGCACGTCAGGGGAGCCACGAGGGCCCCACGAGGCATGGGGCGCGCCCCAGGGGGGTGGGCGCGCCTCCTACCCTCGTGAGCTCCTCCTTCCTTCCTTGACGTGGGGTCCAAGTCCATCGGGTGGATTTCATTCCAAAAATTAACTTCTCTAGTTGATTTCCTTTTCTTCGAAACACTAAAATAGGCATAAAACAGCAAATCTGGGCTGGGCCTCCGGTTAATAGGTTAGTCCCGAAAGTAATATAAAAGTGGATAATAAAGCCCAATGATGCCCAAAACAGTAGATAATATAGCATGGAGCAATCAAAAATTATAGATACGTTGGAGACGTATCAAACACCTCATCCCCTTTTAATAGTATTGGCTTTCCTATGGACTCAATGTGATCTTGGATCACTAAAATGAAAATGTAGAGTCTTGAGCTTTTGCCAATCCTTGTCCTTAGCTTCTTGAAGGGGTTCCACATCTTCTTGTCCACGCCACTCCACTGTTGAACTCATCTGAAATATACTAGATAAAGGTATTAGTCCAACAAGAGATATGTTGGCATTAATTACCAAAATCACACAGGGAGCACTTGTGCTTTCAATCTCCCTTTTTTGGTAATTGATGACAACATACATCACAGCTTTAGATAAAGATATGAAGAATAACAAGTAAAGCTTTGGAAAGACATGTAACCTGCATAGGCCCCCCTGCATGTATGCAATCATGTAAATATGAAATGTAAGATAATGTGAATGCATAAGCATGACCGAGCAAGCAATGAGTTACAAGTATATTGGCTATATGCATCAGAGCAAATGGCGTGGATATAATAAGTGTACCTTCATGTTCATGAGTCCTTCTTGCAAACAATATGTATATCAGCAAGAGATCATCATGGACATGAGTGTGATGCATATACTTACCTTGTGGTCTTGAGGTAGCTTTGGAAGAGATGAACCTGAGTAAACATGGTTAGATAACACAAAAACATCTAATGAACAGAGCAAGCAGTAAACCACAAGAGTACCAATATTGGGATGACATGTAGTGAGTGAGTACTTAGTACTCTATTTAAGTATAGACATGTCCCCAAAAGGTAAAGATATGCAATGAAACCGAGGATCTCCTTCCCTTATATGTCTTTCTCCCGGTGAATCTTATATGGATAATGGAGAAGATAGGGAAAAGAAAATCAGAGCAAAATAGAAAAATTGGAACAACACGGTCCTAACACATACTAACATGTCTTTCCCCTCTTAAAGACATGTGACTTCTCTCCTCTTGACTACCAAGCATCTGGGCTCTCTCTCCCTTTGATGTGATTAAGCTTTGATGTGATCTCCCTCTCCCCCTTTGACATCAATTTCCAAGAAGGGGTCTTCTGTTGTGTGAGTCGAATAGGTTTGGTCCTTGAGTCACATGGCAAAGCAGCATATAGAATGTGATGCAGGTAGAGGACAAGAATCATTGAGTGGAGCTGGAACAAATATGTAGGATACAAATGGAAAAGTGTTTTCTCGGTGTTGAATTTGGTTTCTCGAGTTGTTTGCTTCGGTGGCACAGAGTTGTTTTGGTTTGGCCGTGAAGAACAAATCGGTGAGCTGATTTCCACAGAGAGAGAAAACAGGTGTCATCTTAGCTCACTAGGCAAATAAGACCTCGCAAAGATTTGCAAGGAATTAACTGAAGGATTTGCAATGAATTGGATGTAGGGAATGCAGAACATAACAGAGCATAAAGAAATCTAGATGAAGTTTTTTTTGATGAAAGATAAAAAGGGAAACAAACATGCAAGAGCACATAAAAACACTGGAGAACTTCATCTAGAGTTGGTCGGCGACAAAGTCACTTATGTTAGACTATTTTGACTGAGGAGTCAAGTGAGAACACTTGATAGTAGGTCATACTCGTCGTGTAAGCTCAAAATGGGGTTGTCATTTTTCATTTAAGCATTTTGATGTATTCACATCTTGTTGAGCTACTTTGACCCATGACTTGGGGTAAAGCATCTCCAAGATGGAATGACATACCTTGGGTGGTGGTGTTGAACTTGATCGTGTAGTTGAACTTGTGTAGGATGATCAAGGTTGATGTAGCTCATCAATGGTTGGGAGCACCGCTTGTAGTTTGAGTTCATCTACCTACATGGGTTAGTCTAGCAAGGAATAGCACTTGTGTATCCGAAGTGACAATCATGAAATTTGATACCAAATGAAATTTGATATATAGAATTTGTCAAAGGATATTTTGAAAGGTTTCATGCTTCCTTGTCTCCAACCACCATATTGTAGAGACTTGGCGATGTAGAGATTGCTCAAGGTGTGAGTGAGTTGCAATCTCATGAATTTGAGCTCATCCAAGTACCTACAAGGGTTAGATAGCATGCAAGGGTACAAGTGTAGATCCAAGACATATGATCATCATCATAAGAGAAATATCAAGGATTAGTCAAAAGCTCATGCCTTGCATGTATCCAAATGGAGTTTCTACTCCAAGTTTGAAGCATCAATGATGTTCAATTCGCCTCTCAAATGGAAAAATACTTTCTCATCAAGTGGTTTGGTTAAAATATCCACCAATTGCTTATCGGTACGAACATGCTTAAGATCAATGTCCCCTTTAGCAACATGATCTCGAATGAAATGATGACGAACTTCAATATTCTTAGTTCGAGAATGTTGTACGGGATTATGAGCAATATTAATAGCACTTTCATTGTCGCAAAGCAATGAAACATGTTTCACATAGATCCTATAATGTTTAAGAGTTTGGGTCATCCAAAGTAATTGAGCACAACATGAACCGGCGGCAATGTATTCCGCTTCGGTGGTAGATAAGGATACCGAGTTTTGTTTCTTGGAGGACCAAGACACAAGAGATCTACCAAGAAATTGGCACGTACCCGAAGTGGACTTTCTATCAACCTTGTCTCCAGCATAATTCGAGTCTGAATAGCCAACAAGATCAAAAGAAGACTTCTTAGGATACCAAATGCCAAAATTTGGTGTATGAATTAAGTATCTCACTATCCTTTTCACAGCCTTAAGTTGACATTCTTTGGGGCCGCTTGATATTGTGCACACATGCACACACTTAGCATAATATCGGGACGGGAGGCACATAGATATAACAATGAACCAATCATAGAGAGATAAACCTTTTGGTCAACTAGTTTGCCATCCTTAGTCAAGTCAAGATGTCCACTAGTAGGCATGGGTGTATTCATACCTTTGCATTCTTGCATGTTGAACTTCTTGAATAAGCCCTTGGTATACTTTCTTTGGGAAACAAAGGTACCCTCCTTAATTTGCTTGATTTGCAAACCAAGAAAGAACTTGAGTTCACTCATCATAGACATCTCAAACTTCTCTGACATTAGCTTTCCAAACTCTTCACTAAAATGAGGGTTAGTTGATCCAAATATGATTCACCATTAACCCTTTTTGTAAAAAGAGTGGAATCAATTTTTCCAATCTCAAAACCTTTTTCAATAAGGAACTTGGTCAAGCATTTATACCATGCTCTAGGAGATTGTTTAAGACCATGAAGAGCTTTGTGAAGTTTGTAAACATGGTCGGGTTTCTTAGGATTAACAAAGCCAGGAGGTTGTTTAACATAAACTTCCTCCTCAATTTCACCATTTGGAAAAGCACTTTTAATGTCCATTTGGTACAAGGTAATGTCATGGTGATTAGCATAGGCAAGTAAGATGCGGATGGACTCAAGTCTAGCAACGGGGGCATATGTCTCACCATAGTCCATACCTTCGACTTGAGTGTAGCCTTGGGCGATGAGATGTGCTTTGTTGTGAACGACTTGTCCATCTTCGTCTTGCTTGTTGCAAAACACCCATTTTGTACCGATGATGTTATGGTTGTTGTCGGGCTTCTCAACCAATGACCACACTTGGTTCCTCTCAAAGTTGTGTAGCTCTTCATGCATGGCATTTATCCAATCCGGATCTTCCAATGATTCTTCAACCTTCATAGGTTCAATGCTAGAGATGAATGAATATTGTTCACAAAAATTAGCCAAATGAGTTTTAGAGCGAGTGATTCTCCTGGTTTGGATATCATTGAAGATTTGTTCGACGGGATGGTCTCTTGTAACTCTTGCTCTAACTCGTGAGAGCTTTTGTTTCGGTCAGGGTGGAACATCTTCTTCATCATCTTGTTCTTCCTCTTGGCCTTCTTCGTTGTTGACGTTGCCGTTCTCTTGTCGAGGTGGAGAAGGAGGTTGATGAGGTTCATCTTGGTGTACTTCCTCGTTTTCTTCATCTTGGTGTGTCCCACTTGTGGACGCTTCTGTGTCAACTCTTGGTTCACCTTGTCGTGAGGTGGAAGCTTCCACTTGGACGGACGAGGTACTCTCCTTCACCTCCATTGGACGAATCTTGCCAATAGACAAGTCTTGGATTGCTTCCGAAGGGTCTTTGTCTCCTACATCAATTGGTAATTGATCTACTTGCGGGCTGTGCTACCTCTTGAGCACTTAGTTGGTTTTCCCTTGAAGAGGAAAGGGTGATGCAGTAAAGTAGCATAAGTATTTCCCTCAGTTATTGAGAACCAAGGTATCAATCCAATAGGAGATCACGCTCGAGTCCCACGCACCTACACAAACAAATAAGAACCTCGCAACCAACGCGATAAAGGGGTTGTCAATCCCTTCGCGGTCACTTACGAGAGTGAGATCTGATAGATATGATAAGATAATGTTTTTGGTATTTTTATGATAAAGAGAAATAAAGATGCAAAGTAAAATAAATGGCAATAGAAATAGCTAAGTGTTGGAAGATTAATATGATGGAAGATAGACCAGGGGGCCATAGGTTTCACTAGTGGCTTCTCTCAAGAGCATAAGTATTACAGTGGGTAAACAAATTACTGTCGAGCAATTGTTAGAATTGAGCATAGTTATGAGAATATCTAGGTATGATCATGTATATAGGCATTGCGTCCGTGACAAGTAGATCGAAACGATTCTGCATCTACTACTATTACTCCACACATCGACCGCTATCCAGCATGCTTCTAGACTATTAACTTCATGAGAACAGAGTAATGCTTTAAGTAAGATGACATGATGTAGAGGGATAAACTCATGAAATATGATATAAACCCCATCCTTTTATCCTCGATGGCAACAAAACAATACGTGCCTTGCTGCCCCTGCTATCACTGGGAAAGGACACCGCAAGATCGAACCCAAAGCTAAGCACTTCTCCCATTGCAAGAAAGATCAATCTAGTAGGCCAAACCAAACTGATAATTTGAAGAGACTTGCAAAGATAAACCAATCATACATAAACGAATTCAGAGGAGATTCAAATATTGTTCATAGATAAACTTGATCATAAACCCACAATTCATCGGATCTCGACAAACACACCGCAAAAGAATATTATATCGAATAGATATCCAAGAAGATCGAGGAGAACTTTGTATTGAGATCCAAAGAGAGAGAAGAAGCCATCTAGCTAATAACTATGGACCCGAAGGTCTGAAGTAAACTACTCACACATCACTGGAGAGGCCATGGAGTTGATGTAGAGGCCCTCAGTGATCAATGCCCCCTCCGGCGGAGCTCTGGAAAAGGCCCCAAGATGGGATCTCTCGGGTACAGAAGGTGGTGGTGGTGGAATTAGGTTTTCGTGGTGCTCCTGGATGTTTGGGGGTACGTGGATATATATAGGAGGAAGAAGTAGGTCGGTGGAGCAACGAGGCGCCCACGAGGGTGGAGGGCGTGCCCAGGGGGGTAGGCGCGCCCCTTGCCTCGTGGCCTCCTCGATTATTTCTTGACGCCCACTCCAAGTCTCCTGGATCACGTTCGTGAGAAAATCATGTTCCCGAAGGTTTCATTCCGTTTGGACTCCGTTTGATATTCCTTTTCTGCGAAACACTGAAATAGGCAAAAAAACAGCAATTTGGGCTGGGCCTCCGATTAATAGGTTAGTCCCAAAAATGATATAGAAGTGTAAAATAAAGCCCATTAACATCCAAAATAGATAATATAATAGCATGGAGCAATCAAAAATTATAGATCCGTTGGAGACGTATCAAGCATCCCCAAGCTTAATTCCTGCTCGTCCTCGAGTAGGTAAATCATAAAGGAGAATTTTTGATGTGGAATGCTTTCTAACATATTTCTCAGTGTAATTTTTCTTTATTGTGGCATGAATGTTCAGATCCAATAGATTCAAGATAAAAGTTTAATATTGACATAAAAATAGTAATACTTCAAGCATACTAACTAAGCAATTATGTCTTCTCAAATTAACATGGCCAAAGAAAGTTATCCATACAAAATCAAATAGTCTGGCTATGCTCCATCTTCACCACACAAAATATTTAAATCATGCACAACCCCGATGACAAGCCAAGCAATTGTTTCATACTTTTGATGTTCTCAAACTTTTTCAATCTTCACGCAATACATGAGCATGAGCCATGGATATAACACTATATGTGGAATAGAATGGTGGTTGTGGAAAAGACAAAAGGAGAAGATAGTCTCACATCAACTAGGCGTATCAACGGGCTATGGAGATGCCCATCAATAGATATCAATGTGAGTGAGTAGGGATTGCCAGCAACGGATGCACTAGAGCTATAAATGTATGAAAGCTCAACAAAAGAAACTAGTGGGTGTGCATCCAACTTGCTTGCTCACGAAGACCTAGGGCAATTTGAGGAAGCCCATCATTGGAATATACAAGCCAAGTTCTATAACGTAAAATTCCCACTAGTATATGAAAGTGACAACATATGAGACTCTCTATATGAAGAACATGGTGCTACTTTGAAGCAAATATATGAGACTCGCTATATCATGGTGCTACTTTGAAGCACAAGTGTGGAAAAAAAATTATAGTAGCATTGTCCCTTTTTTATTTATATTTTTTTGGGCCTTCTTTTTTTCTTTGGCCTTTCTCTTTTTTTGGGACAATGCTCTATTGAATGATGATCATCACACTTCTATTTATTTACAACTCAATGATTACAACTCGATACTAAAACAAAGTATGACTCTATATGAATGCCTTCGGCAGTGTACCGGGATATGCAATGAATCAAGAGTGACAAGTATGAAAGAATTATGAATGGTGGCTTTGCCACAAATACTATGTCAACTACATGATCATGCTAAGCAATATGACAATGATGGATGTGTCATGATGAACTAGATGGTGGAAAGTTGCATGGCAATATATCTCGGAATGGCTATGGAAATGCCATAATAGGTAGGTATGGTGGCTGTTTTGAGGAAGGTATATGGTAGGTGTATGATACCGGCGAAAGTTACGCGGTATGAGAGAGGCTAGCAAAGGTGGAAGGGTGAGAGTGCGTATAATCCATGGACTCAACATTAGTCATAAAGAACTCATATACTTATTGCAAAAATCTAGAAGTTATCAAAGCAAAGTATTACGCGCATGCTCCTAGGGGGATAGATTGGTAGGAAAAGACCATCGCTCGTCCCCGACCGCCACTCATAAGGAAGACAATCAATAAATAAATCATGCTCCAGACTTCATCACATAACGGTTCACCATACGTGCATGCTACGGGAATCACAAACTTCAACACAAGTATTCTTTAAATTCACAACTACTCAACTAGCATGACTTTAATATTATCACCTCCATATATCAAAACAATTATCATGCTTCAATCTTTTCTTAGTATTCAACACACTCAAAAGAAAGTTTCACAAATCTTGAATACCAAACATATTATTATTAGTCAAATTACCATGCTATTAAGAGACTCTCAAAATAATTTAAGTGAAGCATGAGAGATCAATAGTTTCTTTAAAACGAATCCACCACCGTGCTCTAAAAGATCTAAGTGAAGCACATAGAGAAAAATTATCTAGCTCAAAAGATATAAGTGAAGCACATAGAGCAAAATTATCTAGCTCAAAAGATATAAGTGAAGCATGTAGAGCAAAATTATCTAGCTCAAAAGATATAAGTGAAGCACATAGAGTATTCTATCAAATTTTAATTCATGTATGGCTCTCTCAAAAGGTGTGTACAACAAGGATGATTGTGGCATACTAACAAACAAAGACACAAATAACACAAGACGCTCCAAGCAAAACACATATCATGTTGGTGAATAAAAATATAGCTCCAAGTAAATTACCGATGGAAGTGGACAAAAAGAGGGGATGCCTTTCGGGGCATCCCCAAGCTTTGATTTTTTGGTGTCCTTGGATTATCTTGGGGGTGCCATGGGCATCCCCAAGCTTAGGCTCTTGCCACTCCTTGTTCCATGATCCATCAAAAGAATTCACCCAAAACTTGAAAACTTCACAACACGAAACTCAAAATAGAAAACTCGTGAGCTCTGTTAGCGAAAGAAAACAAAAGAGCACTTCAAGGTACTATAATGAACTCATTCTTTATTTATATTGGTGTTAAACCTACTGTATTCCAACTTCTCTATGGATTATAAACTATTTTACTAGCCATAGATTCATCAAAATAAGCAAACAACACACGAAAAACAGAATCTGTCAAAAACAGAACAGTCTGTAGTAATCTGTAGCTAGCGCAAGATCTGGAACCCCAATAATTTTAAAATAAATTGCTGGACGTGAGGGATTTATCTATTAATCATCTGCAAAAAGAATTAACTAAATATCACTCTTCAAATAAAAATGACAGCAGTTCTCGTGAGCGCTAAAGTTTCTGTTTTTTACAGAAAGTTCAACAAGACTTTCCCCAAGTCTTCCCAATGGTTCTACTTGGCACAAACACTAATTAAACACAAAAAACACAACCAAAACAGAGGCGAAATAATTTATTTATCACTAAACGGGAGCAAAAAGCAAGGAATAAAAATAAAATTGGGTTGCCTCCCAACAAGCGCTATCGTTTAACGCCCCTAGCTAGGCATAACGAGCAAGAATATATCTAGGTATTGCCATAGTAATAAGATAGATTGGTGAAACTCATTTCATACTCTCTACGTTCGGCAGCAAGTTTTCTTTGAGGCAAGCAAAAGTAATCGAAAGGATTAAATTTAACGGGACAAAAGTCCCCAAGATCAACCTTGGGAGGTATAGGTTCCTCCTTTGGTCCTTCATAATGCACCACCAATTCATCATTATAAGCATTCTTTTGACAGAACTTTGTGGGCCTATATTCAAGAGAATATCCTAGTTCATTATTTCGAATAGCCAAATCATCATTAAGATCCGAAATTCTATCAACTAAAACATTGGTAGGAACCTTTCTTCTAAGATTTTCATTGAAAGCAACATAATCTAGAGATTGAAAACGCATTATTTCTTCTTGATCAAAGAGGATAGCCTCTATGGGAGGACGGCAAGCATCCACCCTATAATGCACAAAGATTTCTTTGGCTTCTCTTATTATGAATCTAAACTCATGAGCCAAAAATATAGTAGCGACACGCTTAACAGAAGAATGCTCAATATTAGAAAATTCCAGAAAAATCCTTTGTATAGAAGGATGCATGTGCATGAATTGTCTTTCAAGTTCAACTACAAGCATGGCAATAGCGTCCGCAAGACTACTAGTTCTGTGAAGGATAGAACTACCCATAGAAGGTAAAGCACCGGCACAAGTAAAGCAATATTGAATAACTCCTTTTCCAATAATATTACCACTACCAACACGGATTTTTTTTGTATGAAAGATGGTAGGTTCTTTAGCAGGAGTATCAGAATTTTCCATGATATTGTTATCACCCAAATTGGCGATAACTTCCCCAGTTTCAGACATAACGACAAGCAGGCAAACAAACTAACACACAAGCAAATAAAGAGGCAAACAGAGAGGGAGGATAGAGAGAGAATGGGCGAATAAAACGACAAGGGTGAATTGGGGGAGAGGAAAACGAGAGGCAAATGGCAAATAATGTAATGCGAGAGATAGGGATTGTGATGGGTACTTGGTATGTTGACTTTTTGCGTAGACTCCCCGGCAATGGCGCCAGAAATCCTTCTTGCTATGTCTTGAGCTTGCGTTGGTTTTCCCCGAAGAGGAAGGGATGATGCAGCAGAGTAGAGCAAGTGTTTCCCTCAGTTTTTGAGAACCAAGGTATCAATCCAGTAGGAGCCCACGCTCAAGTCCCTCGTACCTGCACAAAGCGATAGCTACTCGCAACCAACGCGATTAGGGGTTGTCAAGCCCTTCAATGGCCACCGAGTCAACGAAGGAATGACCGGTGACTCCCAAGACGTTCCGATCAGAGGGATCATTGGTTACTCAAGACACTTCGACAGGGTACAGCGGTTAAAAACGCGGAATGGGGCGGCGTTCACACGGGCACGTGTTGTAAGAAGACCAAGCAAGCGCATCCGCATGTTGGCGCGATGGTGCACTCATGTTAGGGTGGGTGGCCGGAGGTGCGGAGAGAGAACTCGCCCGGAAGCCAAGCAAGGTCGCGTGGCCGAGGCCGTCACGGCGGCAAAAGTCTCTGGCGACCGGCGGGAACGGGCGGAGTCAGGGCGGATCCGGGCTTGGGCCGCTCCGCAGAGGCCCCCGGATCTCGTCTTCGAGGTTGGCATCAGCGACCTGGACCCGTACAGAGTGGTGATTGTGTGGAAGCAACGTGGCGGCTGATAGGCTAATGCGGAGGCGCCCAAGGACATTGGGGGTTTATGCAGATCAGCATAGGCCAGCCCAGCGTTGCAACCCCTGTAGACCGGCAAATAGCATGACGGGTTGGAGCAACCGCTCGCTCGGATGGTGGTATGAGTGAGGGGCGCCGCCATGAGCCGGATTGCTAGAGCTCCGGGCTGCTGTCCGGGATACTTCCCTCGGAGGGGGAAATCATCACCATCGTCATCACCAACGCTCCTCTCATCGGGAGAGGGCAATCTCCATCAACATCTTCACCAGCACCATCTCATCTCCAAACCCTAGTTCATCTCTTGTATCCAATTCTTGTCTCAAAGTCCGGGATTGGTGCTAGTAGGTTGCTAGTAGTGTTGATTACTCATTGTAGTTGATGCTAGTTGGTTTATTTGGTGGAAGATCATATGTTCAGATCCTATATGCATATTATTACCCCTCTGATTATGAACATGAATATGCTTTGTGAGTAAGTTACGTTTGTTCCTGAGGACAAGGGAGAAGTCTTGCTATTAGTAGTCATGTGAATTTGGTATTCGTTTCGATATTTTGATGAGATGTATGTTGTCTCTCTAGTGGTGTTATGTGAACGTCGACTACATGACACTTCACCATTATTTGGGCCTAGAGGAAGGCATTGGGGAGTAATAAGTAGATGATGGGTTGCTAGAGTGACAGAAGCTTAAACCCTAGTTTATGCGTTGCTTCGTAAGGGGCTGATTTGGATCCATATGTTTCATGCTATGGTTAGGTTTACCTTAATACTTTTGTTGTAGTTGCGGATGCTTGCAATAGAGGTTAATCATAAGTGGGATGCTTGTCCAAGTAAGGAAGCACCCAAGCACCGGTCCACCCACATATCAAATTATCAAAGTACCGAACGCGAATCATATGAACGTGATGAAAACTAGCTTGACGATATTCCCATGTGTCCTCGGGAGCGCTTTTCCTATTATAAGAGTTTGTCGTGTCCTTTGCTACAAAAGGATTGGGCCACCTTGCTGCACTTTATTTACTTTTGTTACTTGTTGCTCGTTACAAATTTATCCTTATCACAAAACTATCTGTTACCACTTATTTCAGTACTTGCAGAGAATACCTTGCTGAAAACCGCTTATCATTTCCTTCTGCTCCTCGTTGGGTTCGACACTCTTACTTATCGAAAGGACTACGATAGATCCCCTATACTTGTGGGTCATCAAGACTCTTTTCTGGCGCGTTGCCGGGGAGTGTAGCGCCTTTGGTAGGTGGAATTTGGTAAGGAAAAATTTATATAGTGTGCTGAAATTTACTGTCACTTGTTACTATGGAAAGTAATTCTCTGAGGGGCTTGTTCGGGGTATCTTCACCCCGTCCAGTAGAGCAAAGAGTTGCTCCTCAACCTACTTGAACCTATTAAAAATGAAACTCCTTTTGAATTTCCTTCGGTATGATGGAAAAACTGCTAGCTAACCCTTTTACAGGAGATGGAACAAAGCATCCTGATGAGCACTTAATATATGTGGATGAAGTTTGTGGATTATTTAAGCTTGCAGGTATACCCGATGATGTTGCTAAGAAGAAGGTCTTCCCTTTATCTTTGAAGGGAGACGCATTGATATGGTATAGGCTATGTGATGATATGAGATCATGGGACTATAAAAGATTGAAGTTGGAATTTCATCAAAAGTATTACCCTATGCATCTTGTTCATCGTGATCGCAATTATATATATAATTTCTGGCCTCGCGAAGGAGAAAGCATCGCTCAAGCTTGGGGGAGGCTTAAATCAATGTTATATTCATGCCCCAATCATGAGCTCTCAAGAGAAATGATTTATTCAAAATTTATATGCTCGGCTTTCTGATAAACAATCGCACCATGCTCGATACTTCTTGTGCTGGCTCTTTTATGATGAAGACTATTGAATTCAGATGGAATTTATTGGATAGAATTAAATGCAACTCTGAAGATTGGGACCTCGTACGAAGAAAGTTTGATTGTGTTAAATCTTTTATGGATACCGATATTTCCGTAAGTTTAGCACTAAATATGGACTTGACTCTGAGATAGTAGCTTCTTTCTGTGAATCTTTTGCTACTTATGTTGATCTCCCTAAGGAGAAGTGGTTTAAATATCATCCTCCCATAGAAGTAAAAGTAGCTGCACCTATTAAAGTTGAAGAAAAGACTGTCACTTATAATGATCCTATTGTTCCTACTTCTTATGTTGAGAAACCACCTTTCCCTGTTAGAATAAAGGATCATGCTAAAGCTTCAACTGTTGTTCGTAAAAGCAATATTAGAACTTATACACCTCCTGAGCAAGTTAAAGTAGAACCTAATATTGCTATTGTTAAAGATCTCTTGTCTGATAATATTGATGGGCATGTTATTCAGTTCGAAGGTGAAACTGCTAGAATTGCTAAACCTTGTGATAAAGATAAACATAGACCTGTGGTAGGCGTGCCTGTTATTTCTGTTAAAATAGGAGATCATTGTTATCATGGCTTATGTGATATGGGTGCTAGTGCTAGTGTTATACCTCATGACTTATACAAAGAAATTAAGAATGAAATTGCACCTGTTGAGTTAGAAGATATTGATGTTACTATTAAACTTGCTAATAGAGATACTATTGCACCAATTGGAATTGTTAGAGATGTTGAAGTCTTGTGTGGGAAAACTAAATATCCTGCTGATTTTCTTGTTCTTACTTCTCCACAAGATAGCTTTTGTCCCATTATATTTGGTAGACGCCTTCTTCTTCGGCGGCATGTCGATGAAGATGATGAAGATCTAGCGCGCGTGAACGCCGGATCTGGTTCACACAACCTCGACGCCCCCTACCTAGCGCGCCAAAGATGCCATGGATCAGAACCCCGGCAAATTGCCTAGTAACGATGAAATTATTGGTCTTGCTTCTATTGCCGTACCTCCTAGTGATCCTTTAGAACAATATTTGATAGACCATGAAAATGATATGTATATGAATGAAAGAAGGGAAATAGATGAAGTGTTCTTTAAACAGGGACCTATTATGAAACACAACTTGCCTGTTGAAATCTTAGGGGATCCTCCTCCACCCAAGGGTGATCCCGTGTTTGAACTTAAACCATTGCCTCATACTCTTAAATATGCTTATCTTGATGAAAAGAAGATATATCCTGTTATTATTAGTGCTAACCTTTCGGAGAAGGAGGAAGAAAAATTATTGAAAACTCTGAAGAAGCACTGTGCTGCTATTGGATATACTCTTGATGATCTTAAGGGCATTAGTCCCACTCTATGTCAACACAAAATAAATTTGGAAAAAGATGCCAAACCAGTTATTGATCACCAACGACGACTGAATCCTAAGATGAAAGAAGTGGTAAGAAAAGAAATACTAAAGCTCCTTGAGGCAGGTATAATTTATCCCGTTGCTGATAGTCAGTGGGTAAGTCATGTCCATTGTGTTCCTAAGAAGGGAGGTATTACTGTCGTTCCTAATGATAAAGATGAATTGATTCTGCAAAGAATTATTACAGGTTATAGGATGGTAATTGATTTCCGCAAATTAAATAAGGCTACTAAAAAGATCATTACCCCTTACCTTTTATTGATCAAATGCTAGAAAGATTATCCAAACATACACATTTTTGCTTTCTAGATGGCTATTCTGGTTTCTCCCAAATACCTGTGTCAGCTGATGATCAATTTAAGACCACTTTTACTTGCCCTTTCCGTACTTTTGCTTATAGACGGATGCCTTTTGGTTTATGTAATGCACCTGCTACCTTTCAAAGATGCATGATGGCTATATTTTCTGATTTTTGTGAAAAGATATGTGAGGTATTCATGGATGATTTCTCCATTTATGGATCCTCTTTTGATGATTGCTTAAGCAACCTTGATCGAGTTTTGCAGAGATGTGAAGAAACTAACCTCGTCTTGAATTGGGAGAAATGCCACTTTATGGTTATTGAAGGTATTGTCTTGGGGCACAAAATTTCTGAAAGAGGCATTGAAGTTGATAAAGCTAAAGTTGATGCTATTGAAAAGATGTCGTGTCCCAAGGACATTAGAGGTATAAGAAGTTTCCTTGGTCATGCTGGTTTTTATAGGAGGTTCATTAAGGACTTCTCAAAAATTTCTCGACCTCTGGCTAATTTATTACAAAAGGATATACCATTCGTCTTTGATGATGATTGTGTAGAAGCCTTTGAAATACTTAAGAAAGCATTAATCTCTGCACCTATTATTCAGCCACCTGATTGGAATTTACCTTTTGAAATTACGTGTGATGCTGGTGATTATGCTGTAGGTGATGTTCTAGGGTAAAGAGTTGATAAGAAATTAAATGTTATTCAGTATGCTAGTAAAACTCTAGACAATGCTCAGAGAAATTATGCCACTACTCAAAAAGAATTTTTAGCAGTTGTATTTGCTTGTGATAAGTTCAGACCTTATATTGTTGATTCTAAAGTAACTATTCATATTGATCATGCTGCTATTAAATATCTTATGGAAAAGAAAGATGCTAAACCTAGACTTATTAGATGGGTTCTCTTGCTACAAGAATTTTGATTTGCATATTATTGATAGAAAGGGAGCTGAGAACCCCGTTGCAGACAACTTGTCTAGGTTAGAAAATGTTCTTCATGACCCACTACCTATTGATGATAGCTTTCCTTACGAACAATTAAATGTCATAAATGCTTCTCACACTGCTCCATGGTATGCTGATTATGCTAACTACATTGTTGCTAAGTTTATACCACCTAGTTTCACATACCAGCAAAAGAAAAAGGTTTTTTATGATTTAAGACATTACTTTTGGGATGACCCACATCTTTATAAACAAGGAGTAGATGGTGTTATTAGACGTTGTGTACCTGAGCATGAACAGGAACATATCCTACGCAAGTGTCACTCCGAAGCTTATGGAGGGCACCACGCTGGAGATAGAACTGCACATAAGGTATTGCAATCCAGTTTTTATTGGCCTACTCTCTTCAAGGATGCCCGTAAGTTTGTCTTGTCTTGTGATGAATGTCAAAGAATTGGTAATATTAGTAGACGTCAAGAAATGCCTATGAATTATTCACTTGTTATTGAACCATTTGGTGTTTGGGGCTTTGATTATATGGGACCTTTTTCGGCCTCTAATAGATATACACATATTTTAGTTGTTGTTGATTACGTTACTAAGTGGGTAGAAGCTATTCCAACTAGTAGTGCTGATCATAACACCTCTATTAAGATGCTTAAAGAAGTTATTTTTCCGAGGTTTGGAGTCCCTAGATATTTAATGACTGATGGTGGTTCACATTTTATTCATGGTGCTTTCCGTAAAATGCTTGCTAAGTATGATGTTAATCATAGAATTGCATCTCCTTATCACCCACAGTCTAGTGGTCAAGTAGAATTGAGTAATAGAGAACTCAAATTAATTTCAAAAACTATTAATAGATCTAGAAAGAATTGGTCCAAGAAACTTGATGATGCATTATGGGCCTATAGAACTGCATATAAAAATCCTATGGGTATCTCTCCGTATAAAATGGTTTATGGAAAAGCATGTCACCTACCTCTCGAACTAGAACATAAGGCTTATTGGGCTATTAAAGAGCTCAATTATGATTTCAAACTTGCCGGTGAGAAAAGGTTATTTGACATTAGCTCACTCGATGAATGGAGAACCCAAGCCTATGAGAATGCCAAATTGTTTAAAGAAAAGGTTAAAAGATGGCATGATAAAAGGATACAAAAGCATGAGTTTAATGTAGGTGATTATGTATTGCTATACAACTCTCGTTTAAGATTTTTTGCAGGAAAGCTTCTCTCTAAATGGGAAGGTCCTTACGTTATCGAGGAGGTCTATTGTTCTGGTGCCATAAAAATCAACAACTTCGAAGGCACAAATCCGAAGGTGGTGAACGGTCAAAGAATCAAACATTATATCTCAGGTAATCCTATAAATGTTGAAACCAATGTTATTGAAACCGTAACCCCGGAGGAATACATAAGGGACACTTTCCGGAACGTTTCAGACTCCGAAAAAGAATAGGTATGTGGTACGGTAAGTAAACCGACTCCAAAACAGTTCTAATGGCAATTTTTCTCTGTTTTGGAATATTTAGAAAAATATAAAAATAAGAAGCAGTCCGGGAAGGACACGAGGGCTCCACTAGGGTGGAGGGCGTGCCCCCTGCCTCGTGGGCACCTCGTGCGCTCTCCGGACTCCGTTTTCTTGCACGATACGTATTTTGGTCGGTAAAAATTCATTATATAATCTCCCGAAAGTTTTGACCACAGTATCACGCAAAAATCTCCTGTTCTTGTTTCGAGCTGTTTCTGCTGCAGATTAGAGCAATATGTCGTCCCAGGATTCGGAAGGAGAAAGCTATGTGGCTGATTGTCTTATAAATCCTAAGGTCTATGGGGACGTGGAGCATTGTGGTTGGACTACGGAAGAAGAAGAGGACTATGAACCCAGGGGAAAGGAGGAGACGAGTTCAGATTAAGATGAAGTCCCATTACCTCAACCTGGGGACATGCATGTGGAGTTCAAAAAGTCAAGCCTCCCTGATAGAGCAAAGAAACCTAAGATCGAGTTTATCCATTTTCGCCTCTTGCAGGAAAACAAACAGGAATTATGCAAGAAGATATTAAGCCTTGAGCAGGAGATCGATGACCTAAGGGATCAAAATTCCGTCCTCAAGCGCAAATTAAGGAAGAAGCCTACGTCATCAACAACTCCACCCTCTCCACCAACAAAGAAGAATTGAGTATCTGGTATGGGCACTCCCCTTGGCAACTGCCAAGCTTGGGGGAGTGCCCCGGTATCGTATCACCATCACTTCTATCTTTACCGTTTTTCTTAGTTCGATCTTTTTGGTAATATCTTGATCTAGTAGCATAAAAGTTTTAGTATGATCTAGTTGTGAGTTTTGCTTTATGATCCTTCTATGTAATCGAGTCCGTGAGCTATAT
>NC_053023.1:311847020-311906380 GCF_003073215.2 Triticum urartu
CTGTTTGGTTACATTTGCGTAAAGATAGATTTCCTAATCTGCGCAAATCAAAGCTAATGCCACGTGCTGATGGTCCTTTTAAGGTGTTAGAGAAAATAAATGATAATGCATATAAACTTGAGCTGCCTGCAGATTTTGGGGTTAGTCCCACTTTTAACATTGCATATTTGAAGCCTTATTTGGGCAAGGAAGATGAGCTTCCGTCGAGGACGACTTCATTTCAAGAAGGGGAGGATGATGAGGACATCAATAACATTGTTACACCCATAGCCCCTACTACTACATATATTGGACCAATTACTAGAGCTCACGCATGCCAATTAAATTATCAGGTACTTCCGTTTCTCGGTAATGATTCTAATGTTCATGAGAATATGATGCTGCCTAAATTGGATACATTTGGTTTGCTTACAAATGAAGGGCCTGGCATGGATAAGAGGGATGAACACTGGAGCAAGACCAAGCATGGAGATGATGGCATGCGCAAGGGGAACAAGAACGGAGTTGCAAGTGATGATTTCAGGACTTTGAAGCCATCATAAGGAGTGCATGAAGCCTTGGACGAAATATACAAGATGCCACTTCATAAATTTTGTCCAGAGGCTATTCTAGGTGCTACGTCACCTTATTATTGGGTCAGACCCATGTAATTTGAAATAGTTAAGTATAGGCTGTTTTTAGATTCTGTATTTGTGGGGAAACAAGAGTTAGGGTTGGTTTCATACCCCTCCTCCAAGGGCCACGAAATTCCCCCCTCTAGCTCCATATATACAGCCCTTAGGGTGTCGTTTAGACCTTGGGTTTTGTTTAGATTAAAATTTCGCCATAGCTGCAACTTCGTGTACTTCGTTTGAGTTCAACGACCAGACCAAGGCGTCATAGAACCCAACCTTGATCAATAAAGCTTTCATCTTATATTCGCAATATCCAGATTGCAATCTTAGTTTCTTGCTTGTTCTTTGTTTGCTTGCAGGACATAGACCCTCGTGGTCAGGTTGATCATGCTCCGGCATGGTTAATAACCCCTCAGAAGTCGGTTTAGCAATTGCTAAGGCGCGACGTCTCACATGTTCGTAGTCGGATCATCAAGGTCGACTCCCACAGAAAACGATAGCTATCTCATCGAAACATCGAGACACCCTCGCCTCAATCACTAAGCTAAAGGAGCAAGAGACCACCAAGGAAAAACCTCCCTTGCCAGTCAGGCGAGCCCGACGAGGTCGAGGTTGCCCCGAAGACAAGTCTCAGGGCTATCCCGGCAGGCCTGCCAGGCACGATGAGGGAGGACTACCCCGCCAGGGCTCCACCGCTCCACCTCACAACAACACAAGTCATCGATCGGTGCGGCATCGAGTCCCCAAGAGACTAAGTGGTTGTTATTTGGCACGTGGCATCCACTTCCGAAGGAAATCACCTCCAAAGGACACCCGTCCAGAGACATGTCACCCAGTCAGGCGAGAAGGTGGTCGAACAGCCTAGCAAGGCTTGTCGAGCTACGCTATGATGTGACACTAGGCGGCGCATTTAATGCGCCTTGTCCTGTCTACGGAGTTAGGTATGATAACACTATTTGCTATCTAATCAGTACACAATGACTGATTTGCCATTATGGTGACCACTTGATCTATAAAAGGAGGGTCGTGGCAACCTTAGAAAGGATTCGGGCCTTTGTACACTCATACGCGTGCAGCTGCTCTCACCCCGAGGCAACCTTGCCGGGCTAGAGTATTGCGTCTCCACTACGGTCCCCTCATCAATCCGCCAAAGCAGGAGTAGGGTTTTATGCCTCGCGGCGGCCCAAACCTTGGTAAAAACTGCTCATGTGATCTCTATCGTGCTGCTCTGCACCCTCCGCTCTTTGTGCAATGTGCTCTTCCACCTGCCGAACCATAAGGGGCTGATGTCCCCATAGGTGGCCGTGTTTTCCCATGACATCTTTGGCGCGCCAGGTAGGGGGAAGCGCTTGCGCGAACCCGAGAGTGTACGCCGCGCGTCCTCTTCATCATCGTTTTCTTCATCGACGGCTTCATCATCCATATGCCCAAGAAAAGATGGGGAATGACGGAGCGGAAGGGAAGCGAGCGCTACCGCTCCCCCACCCATCCCATACAATCTTCGTCGCCTCTCTGCGCCGCAGCCGCAGAAGCGGTGGAAGCTAGGAATGGTGGCCGCACGGCTGCCCCAAACGGGTCAGGCAACATGGTCGTCATGCAAGCCCTGTTCAGGAAAGGGGCAAGGTGCGAGGGTACAAGGTTTCTCTCTCTGCCACTCTCACTTATGATGTAGGGTGGAACCCTAGATGGCCGATCTTTCATGAAAGGAGCGGATCCCGCGAAGAACACGAAGAACACGAGGGGAAACAAAGAGGGGAGGGTCGGCCCTCTCTATTGCGCGCCCAAGGGGGAGTCCTACTCCCAGTAGGAGTAGGTTCCCCCCTTCCCTAGTTGGAGTAGGAGAAGAAGGAAGAGGGAGAGAGAGAGGGAAGGAAAGGGGGGCGGCCCCCACCCAATTTGGATTGGGCTTGGGGGTGCGCCCTCCACCTGGCCGCCTCCTCCTCTCTCCCACTAAGGCCCAATAAGGCCCATTGACTCCCGGGGGGGGTTCTGTAACCCCCCGGTACTGCGGTAAATGCCCGAACTCTTCCGGAACCATTCCGATGTCCAAACATAGCCTTCCAATATATCAATCTTTATGTCTCGACTATTTCTAGACTCCTCGTCATGTCCGTGGTCACATCCGGGACTCCGAACTACATTCGGTACATCAAAACACATAAACTCATAATACCGATCGTCATCAAATGTTAAGCGTACGGACCATACGGGTTCGAGAACTATGTAGACATGACCGAGACTCACTTCCGATCAATAACCAATAGCGGAACCTAGATGCTCATATTGGTTCCTACATATTCTACTAAGATCTTTATCGGTCAAACCGCATAACAACATACGTTGTTCCCTTTGTCATCGGTATGTTACTTACCCGAGATTCGAGCGTCAGTATCTCAATACCAAGTTCAATCTCCTTACCGGCAAGTCTCTTTACTCGTTCCGTAATGCATCATCCCGCAACTAACTCATTACTCACATTGCTTTCAAGGCTTATAGTGATGTGCATTACCGAGAGGGCTCAAAGATACCTCTCTGAAAATTGGAGTGACAAATCCTAATCTCGATTGAGGGAGTCCTGGATTAGGGGGTGTCCGGATGGCCGGACTATACCTTCGATCGGACTCCTGGACTATGAAGATACAAGATTGAAGACTTCGTCCCGTGTCCGGAAGGGACTTTCCTTGACGTGGAAGGCAAGCTTGGCGATACGGATATGTAGATCTCCTACCATTGTAACCGACTCTGTGTAACCCTAGCCCTCTCCGGTGACTATATAAACCGGAGAGTTTTAGTCCGTAGGACAAACAACAATCATACCATAGGCTAGCTTTAAGGGTTTAGCCTCTCTGATCTCGTGGTAGATCTACTCTTGTATTACCCATATCATCAATATTAATCAAGCAGGACGTAGGGTTTTACCTCCATCAAGAGGGCCCGAACCTGGGTAAAACATCATGTCCCCTGCCTCCTGTTACCATCCGACCTAGACGCACAGTTCGGGACCCCCTACCCGAGATCCGCCGGTTTTGACACCGACATTGGTGCTTTCATTGAGAGTTCCTCTGTGTCGTCACTTTTAGGCCCGATGGCTTCTCTGATCATCAACAGCGATGCGATCCGGGGTGAGACTTTTCTCCCCGGACAGATCTTCGTATTCGGCGGCTTTGCACTGCGGGCCAATTCGCTTGGCCATCTGGAGCAGATCAAAAGCTACGCCCCTGGCCATCAGGTCAGATTTGGAAGTTTGAACTACACGGCCGACATCCGTGGAGACTCGATCTTCGACGGATTCGGGCCACAGCCGAGTGCGCCGCACTGTCATGATGGGCATGATTTAGCTCTGCCGCCGAACAGTGCCCTGGAGGCCGCACCCACATCAGCTCCGACCCCTAGCTCGGAGCCGATCACACCAATCGAGGATGGGTGGTTAGACACCGCCTCGGGGGCTGCAATCTCTACGGTTATCGAGCCGAACACCAGCCCTATTCTCTGCAAAGCCCGTGACTCCAAGGAGCCGGACTCCTCTCCAGACTCCGATCCCTTCGCGCCTCGACCGATCGAACCCGATTGGGCGCCGATCATGGAGTTCACCGCCGCGAACAACTTTCAGCACTCGCTCTTCGGCGATATTCTGAATTCACTGAAGTCTCTCTCTCTTTATCAAGAGAGCCCTGGCCGGACTATGGTCAACAAGGTTGGGATGCGGATGATGAAGAAATTCAAAGCCCACCCACCACCCACTTCGTAGCCACTGTCGATAATTTAAACGACGTGCTAAACTTGGACTCCAAAGACATCGACGGTATGGACGACGATGTAGGAGATGAACACGAACCAACGCCTATAAGGCACTGGACAGCCACCTCATCTCATAATGTATACATGGTGGACACACCCAAAGGAAGCGACGAGGAGGAACACAAGGATGCAATGAGGGATCGTTCACTCGAAAAGCAATCAAAGCGGCGACGCAAGCGCCGCTCCAAGCCCCGCCTCGACAGAGACAGCAGCCATACAGACCCAGCCATAGAGCAGGACGAGCCAGCGGACGACGAACATGCCTTCGAGCAAGCGTCTGAACAGGGAAACTTGGATAAACAACCCGAACACCCCGTCCCCGGCGAAAACAACAGTCTGGACAACCTTACGCCGGATAAACTCATGGAGCAGAAGAACCTCCACAAAAGGCTCGTCGCCACTGCGCATAGCCTGAAAAAGCAGAAGCGGAAGCTCAAAACTGCGGAAGATGCACTCAGAATCAGATGGAGCAAAGTACGCAACACCGCAGACAAATATGCCGGCAGTCGCCGTACAAAAAGCTATCCAAAACGAAAGCTGCTGCCTGAATTTGACGAGGAGGCCTTAGAGCCCCCGCGGTCAAAAAATACGAAAGCCATCCGGTCGGATGGACGACCGCATGGCCAGCATGGAGCGGCAAGCGGCACCGCACACAAGCCGGCACGCGATCCACCAAAGGATCCGCATCAAAAAGATGGCCTAGCCAGATCTATATACGGGCCAAGAAAGCAAGCTCTAGTAAGCAATGCAACACAACAAATATCCGAACATCACGGCACACCCAAATACAGGGGTGCCGCACACCCCCTATGTTTCACCGATGAGGTGCTGGACCATGAATTTCCAGCGGGATTCAAGCCCGTAAACATAGAGGCGTACGACGGAACAACAGACCCTGGGGTCTGGATCGAGGATTATATCCTCCACATACACATGGCCAGAGGAGATGACCTCCATGCCATAAAATACTTACCCCTCAAGCTTAAAGGGCCAGCCCCGCATTGGCTCAAAAGCCTTCCCGAAAACACCATCAGAAGTTGGGAAGAGCTTGAGGATGCTTTCTGGGCAAATTTTCAAGGGACCTATGTCCGCCCTCCGGATGCAGACGATCTCAGTCACATAACTCAACAGCCCGGAGAGTCAGCCCGGAAATTCTGGAACAGATTTCTTACTAAAAAGAATCAGATAGTCGACTGTCCGGACGCTGAAGCCCTAGCAGCTTTTAAGCACAACGTTCAAGACGAATGGCTCGCCAGACACCTCGGCCAAGAAAAGCCAAGAACAATGGCCGCATTGACAAGCCTCATGACCCGCTTTTGCGTAGGAGAGGACAGCTGGTTGGCAAGATGCAGCACCAGCGACCCAAGTACATCCGAAGTTAGGGATGGAAACGGAAAACCCCGACGCAGCAAGGACCAGCGCCGGAATAAGGGAAACAGCCCAAAGAGCACGGCGGTCAACGCCGGATTCAAAAGCTCGCGGCAGAATTAGAGAAAGCCGCCCCTCAAGGATAACAGGGACAAGCTATCCAACTTAAACAAAATCTTGGACAAGATATGTCAAATACATAGTACTCCCGGGAAGCCTGCGAACCATACCCACAGAGATTGTTGGGTTTTCAAGCAAGCCGGCAAGCTCAACGCCGAACACAAGGGGCTCGACACACCAAGTGAAGACGACGACGAACCCCACAAGCAGAGCACCAGGAAACAAAAGGATTTCCCACAAGAAGTCAAAATAGTAAACTTACTTCATGTGACAAACAGAACGGCGCCACTAGAGATACGCGCCATATGGCCTATCCCAAAGGAGTCTCGCCAATGGTTGTTAAAACCAATCACCTTCGACCATCAGGATTACTCTAGAAGTATCCGGAACGCAGGCTGGACTGCCTTGGTATTAGATCCAATAGTCGGTGGACTCCATTTTACAAATGTCCTGATGGACGGCGGCAGTGGTCTAAACCTGTTATACCAGGACACAATCCGCAACATGGGGATAGACCCAACAAATATTCGCCATAGCAAAACCTCCTTTCAAGGGGTAACGCCAGGCCCGGATGCCCGTTGCATGGGTTCTCTCCAGCTAGAAGTTATGTTCGGCTCCCCCAATAACTTTCGTTGCGAACAGCTAACTTTCCGCATCGCCCCATTCTCAAGTAGCTATCAAGCACTGCTGGGACGCAAAGCTTTCACCCGCTTTAACGCAATACCGCATTATGCATCTCTTACACTTAAGATGCCCGGTCCACGAGGCATCATCTCATTAAAGGGAAAACATTGAGTGTTCCTCCCGCGCGGAAAACAATGCGGCTGCCTTGACAGCCCCACAATAAAGCGGCTTCACCAGCCAAAGCATCTAAACAGTTCGTCAAGACCACGGACACGGCTAGACGAGTCCGGCATAAACATACAATTGATAAAGGCTTAATAGCCGTATACCCCTGTACTAGGGGCTCCGCGCATATAAAACAAGAGACAATAAAGCTCAATTTTACCCATTTCGATTTATACTTTGTCTATTTAGTATAACTCATGTTCGGCACGATCTTTCCTTAATTAAGTTCCTCTCTTTTACAGATGAACACAATGCTACGCCCGTCCAGGATACGGCACAACGGAGACACAGGCGCAGATGTGCAGCAGGGACCCGTTCCAAGGATTCTTTTCAGATTAAGACCCTGCGTAAACCTTTTTTACTGTCTCTTGTTGATACACATCCCCTGGTTTCTTGGTATAACCAAGGAGGAGGCTGGCATTTTGGCATGTGGCCACGTCAGAGTTTTGCGCGTACCTGGACACTAGGGGCTTATTACTAAGGGCGTTATCCCGCCCGCCCTCATAAAGACCGAATACCCTAGGGAGTGTTCGGCGTCGCGAGTTTGGCCTTATATGCATCAGCTCTGAATCATGCCTTTGGTCAAACGTTGGGTTTGCCCGGCTCCTGTGTTTTGCTGCCTTACGTTCCGCTCTATCGGCTAACGCGGCACCAGTAGAACTACTGCGATTGTGCCCCGGTTCGGCCAGGCGAACACCTCAGTAGAGAAAGCCGAAAACTGACTGTCATGATATAGCGTGAGACTGGTCAACCACTCAATGACATACTGGAATCTTTAGGATTCCTCCGCATTAACGAAGGGTCGTTTCCCGGCCAGGCACATACGCGCCCTGAGTTCGGGCGAGCGCAGGAGCCACCAGGGGCTATATAAGTAGCCTCAATGTCAAACTCCTATGGCTAAGTGAAAGTATAAAGCATCATAGTCTGATTACCTAGTTCGCTGTGCTATCACCTCCTTTGTAGGACCAAGATGTTGGATCAAGTGTGAAAATGCGCCTTCTGCGAACACCCCCGCATTATGTGCGTGGGGGCTGAAGCCGACGACTGCCATCTTTCAGATTATATATACATATATGTTAAACGGCCGCACAGGAGGTATCATAATACTTGCAGGCACAAGTATAAAAAGCTTCTACAATTTATCAAAATATTTTTTTACAATAATACATGCTATTCAAATATAGTATCCTTCGAGCACTGCGTCTCTATTAAACGAGCGCCTTGCAGAACTTCCTGAAAATAGCGCTCGGCAGGTACTCGGCTTCCATCCGAGTCTGGGGATGCAACAGTGGTGGCTTCCATTTCCGCCTAGTATGTCTTGACACGGGCAAGAGCCATCCGCGCACCCTCTATGCACGCTGACCTCTTAATCGCATTGATATGCGGCGCCGCACCAAGGAACTGCTGCACCAAGTTGAAATAACTTTTCGGCTCTGGTCTCTCTGGCCACAGATGACTCACGACATACTTCATGGCGAGTCCGGACAACCTATTTAGCTCGGCCCATTCGGCTAAACGATCGGCTAATGACAGTGGACGCTCTGGATTGTGGAACTACGACCAAAAGAGCTTTTCCACTTCGCGATCTTCTTGATCTCGGAAGTGCTCGGCCGCATCTGCGGCACTCACTGCTAAATCCAGATAGGTGTCCGCCGTACTCCACATCTAGTCTAACGGAGCATGTTTAGGATCACAGAACTTCCTCCGCAGCATAAAGGGCTTTCCAGCCGCGATTTCTCCGGCCTGACGCAGCTCCTCCTTCACAGCTCTCATCGCAGAGCGAGCATCCTTGGCATCGGCAACGGCCTTCTTCAGGTCCGTCTGTTCCGCCCGATCTTCTTTTTCAAGAACCTTGCAATGGTTAGCAGCATTCTTCAGCTTCACGGCCATTTCCTTCTTGCTTCGGCAGTGAGCAGCCTGTTCGGCTTTCAGCTCTTCAATTGCCTTTCCGGCAGCCGCATCACTTTTCCTGGCTTGCTCCTTGGCTCGGGCAAGTTCCGCCCGAAGATTCTCCATGGCAGCAGCACCATCTGCATCAAGCGCACACATTGTAAGATACTAGCATAAAGCTCCTCTTACCAGGTGTCGCCGAAGGAATTACATACCTTGTGCCTCGTCAAGCCGCTTGTTGACAAGCGCAATGTCGGCATCTGCCACGTCAAGTTGCCGCTTTAGCTCGGCAAATCCATCAGTTCGGCTGGCCACCGGACACTTCGCCACCTACGTATAAAGGCGGCATATTAGACCTGGGATTATGATCCTCTGTGCGCCGTCACTTTTGACAACACACAGAGTCTCAGGGGCTACTATCTACACAGGGCGCATCTTATTTATGCATAACTGTCCAAAAAGGGTACATTATTTCGCGTACCTCAAAACCCGTCAGTAAACTCCTGACGGCCTCGTGCAATCCGCTCTCTGCGGATGAAATCCTCTCAATCACCGTACCCATCAATGCACGGTGCTCCTCTGAGATAGATGCTCACCCTAGCAGATCCTTTAGCTCCTCCGACCGCGCACCAGACGGCGCCGGACTCGTCCGATGGCCCTTTTCAAGGGTCGAACGCGGAGGGCTTTGGAGGGCCATATGACTACCTTCCGGCCCCGCCAGATTCGGAGAAACCCTCCGTGACGATACCTCAGGGTCGCCCGCCTCGCAAGGCGGTACGGCAGGGGGAGGTGTTCCGCTCTCCATCATCTCCGGAAGAAGATCCCTCGAAGACGAGCTCTACTGAGAAGGGCTAAGGTCCGAGCTACAAGGTAAATTTTCGATTACTTTTCTCAGATATAAAGCAGGGATTTCTCTCGTTTCTTAAAAAGAAAACTCCTCTTTACTTACGGCTTGGTGGAGGGCTGATCCCCTTGAGGGCATAATTCGGCTGAAGTATCCCCCAGCACAGGACCCTCTGGCGAAGATTTCTTCTCCCGCTTTAAGGCCATGGTCTCCGGGTCTTCAGAGGCGGTCCTCTTCTTCCACTGAGGAGAGGAATTTTCGATTCCTCCCTTCCGGACAACCTCCTTTGAGGAGGCTGTAGCTCCCTTGTCCCCTCCCTCGCTTCCCTTTGAAGGCACAACCTCCAACATCCTGACTAGCACGGGACCCGGCGTGGTCTCGGGGAGGGGGGCCGGACACCTGATTAGCTTTGCTTTCGCTATCCACTCCTGTTTAAAGGACAGCTCTTTTAGGGGCAATTTTATGATAAATATACGGATAGCGAGTCCGGGCACAAGGCTACTTACTTGAGTATCCGAACGATTGCAGCTCAGACCTGCGTCCTCCGTAGAATCCGGACACACTACTTGTGGTCCGAAGAACAATTTGTACATCTCCAAGGGCGTCATGCCAAGAAAATGTTGGAGAAGTCGTGGTCCCTCCGGGTTGAACTCCCATAGGCGGAGGGGGCGACGTTTGCAGGGCAGAACTCGGCGAATTAACATAACCTGCGTCACCATGACCAGACTGATGTCTCTTTCTAGGAGATCTCGGATGTGGCCCTGCAACATGGGCACGTCCTTTGCCGGCCCCCAGTCCAGCCCCGTATTGACCCATGACGCCAGTCATGGCGGGGGACCCGAGCGAAAGGCAGGTGGCGCCACCCACTTAGGGGCCCTGGGAGCGGTAATATAAAACCACTCTCGCTGCCATAAGCTGGACTCCTCTTGAAAAGAGCCCTCGGGCCATGGAGTACCAGCATTCTTGCTTATAAAAGCACCTCCGCACTCCGCATGCCGTCCCTCGATCATCTTCGGCTCTACTTTGAAGGTCTTGAGCCATAGTCCGAAGTGAGGAGTGATACGGAGGAAGGCTTCACACACGACGATGAATGAGGAAATATGGAGGATGGACTCCGGGGCTAAGTCGTGAAATTCCAGCCCATAATAATACATGAGCCCCCTCACGAAGGGATCCGTCGGGAAGCCTAGCCCCCGAAGGAAGTGAGACATGAACACCACACTCTCACCGGGCTTGGGAGTGGGAATGACCTGCCCTTGAGCAGGCAGCCTATGCGAGATTTCGCCGGTCAAGAACCTGGCCTCTCTCAACTTCAGCACGTCCTCCTCCATGACGGAGGAGGGCATCCATCGGCCTCGAAGGTCGGAACCGGACATTGTCAAAGGTCCGAAGCGCCTGAAATCTGGAGCCTTGGGTGTTGGAACTCGAGGCGAAGGGCGAACTCGTTTAAAATTGAAAGAAAGGAGTAAGGCCTTGGTCTCTTTATAAGAGGTTGAATACCAAGGGCCTTCCCCGTGACCGTTTGGGACTCGCCTTTGATCGAGAAAATATACCAACGGGTATGGTTGGGTTACCCACGCCCGTATTGATGAGAATCCCGGAATAAGGGGACATGATCTCTGCTTTAACAAGAACGTGCCAAGGAAACCGACTCGCTAAACGCGCTAAGGTGGGACAATAAAACGATTCGAATAAAGACTTGGCCGTGGTGTGATGTCATGCTACGGAATACGTCAGCAGATTAGATTTGTGTAAATATTATTCTCTCTATGGCAATATGTTGGAACTTATTTTGTAGAGCCGTACACTACCTTTGTGTTCAAAATCTTCTATGAAGTACTTGGAGGAGGAACCCGCCTTGCAATGCCGAAGACAATCTGCGCGCCGGACTCGTCGTCATTGAAGCCTGGTTCAGGGGCTACTGAGGGAGTCCTGGATTAGGGGGTGTCCGGATGGCCGGACTATACCTTCGGCCGGACTCCTGGACTATGAAGATACAAGATTGAAGACTTCGTCCCGTGTCCGGAAGGGACTTTCCTTGGCGTGGAAGGCATGCTTGGTGATACGGATATGTAGATCTCCTACCATTGTAACCGACTCTGTGTAACCCTAGCCCTCTCCCGTGACTATATAAACGGGAGAGTTTTAGTCCGTAGGACGAACAACAATCATACCATAGGCTAGCTTTTAGGGTTTAGCCTCTCTGATCTTGTGGTAGATCTACTCTTGAATTACCCATATCATCAATACTAATCAAGCAGGACGTAGGGTTTTACCTCCATCAAGAGGGCCCGAACCTGGGTAAAACATCGTGTCCCCTGCCTCCTGTTACCATCCGACCTAGACGCACAGTTCGGGACCCCCTACCCGAGATCCGCCGGTTTTGACACCGACATCGATCCATTCCAACTCAACAAACACCATCGGGGACACCTGTAGAGCATCTTTATAATCACCCAGTTATGTTGTGATGTTTGATAGCACACTAAGTGTTCCTCCGGTATTCGGTAGTTGCATAATCTCATAGTCATAGGAACATGTATAAGTTATGAAGAAAGCAATAGCAATAAACTAAACGATCATAGTGCTAACATAATGGATGGGTCAAGTCAATCACATCATTTTCTAATGATGTGATCCCGTTCATCAAATGACAACTCTTATCCATGGCTAGGAAACTTAACCATCTTTGATTAACGAGCTAGTCAAGTAGAGGCATACTAGTGACACTCTGTTTGTCTATGTATTCACACATGTAGTAAGTTTTCGGCTAATACAATTCTAGCATGAATAATAAACATTTATCATGATATAAGGAAATATAAATAACAACTTTATTATTGCCTCTAGGGCATATTTCCTTTAGTCTCCCACTTGCATGGAGTCTTAGTCATCTTGCCCATGAGGCATGGTTCACAAGCATCAAGAGATTCCAAAAGACCATCAGCATGGAGTTTATTTTCATGCGCTTTACACTAATATGACCTAAACGGCAGTGCCACAAATAAGTTTCACTATCATTATTAAACTTATATCTTTTGGCTTCAATACTATGAACATGTGTATCACTACTATCAAGATTTAGTAAAAATAGACCACTCATCAAGGGTGGATGATCATAAAAGATATTATTCATATAAATAGAACAACCATTATTTTCTGATTTAAATGAATAACCGTCTGCATCAAACAAGATCTAGATATAATGTTCATGCTTAACGCTGGCACCAAATAACAATTATTCAGGTCTAAAACTAATCTCGAAGGTAGATGTAGAGGTAGCGTGCCAACGGCGATCACATCGACTTTGGAACCATTTCCCACGCGCATCGTCACCTTGTCCTTAGCCAATCTTTGCTTAATCCGTAGCCCCCTGTTTCGAGTTGCAAATATTAGCAACAGAACCAGTATCAAATACCCAGGCGCTACTACGAGTATTAGTAAGGTACACATCAATAACATGTATATCAAATATACCTTTCACTTTGCCATCCTTCTTCTTCGCCAAATACTTGGGGCAGTTCCGCTTCCAGTGACCAGTCCCTTTGCAGTAGAAGCACTCAATCTCAGGCTTAGGTCCAGACTTGGGCTTCCTTACTTGAGCAGCAACTTGTTTGCCGTTCTTCTTGAAGTTCCCCTTCTTCCCTTTACCCTTTTTCTTGAAACTGGTGGTCTTGTTGACCATCAACACTTGATGCTCCTTCTTGATTTCTACATCCGTAGCCTTTAGCATTGCGAAGAGCTCGGCAATTGTCTTATCCATCCCTTGCATATTATAGTTCATCACGAAGCTCTTGTAGCTTGGTGGCAGTGATTGAAGAACTCTGTCAATGACACTATCAACTGGAAGATTAACTCCCAACTGAGTCAAGTGATCATGGTACCTAGACATTCTGAGTATATGCTCACTGGCAGAACTATTCTCCTCCATTTTGTAGCTATAGAACTTATTGGAGACTTCATATCTCTCAATCCGGGCATTTGCTTGAAATATTAACTTCAACTCCTGGAACATCTCATATGCTCCATGACGTTCAAAACAACGTTGAAGTCCCGGTTCTAAGTCATAAAGCATGGCACACTGAACTATTGAGTAGTCATCAGCTTTGCTCTGCCAGGTGTTCATAACATCTGGCGTTGCTCTTGCAACGAGTTTGGCACCCAGCGGTGCTTCCAGGACGTAATTCTTCTATGCAGCAATGAGGATAATCCTCAAGTTACGGACCCAGTCCGTGTAATTACTACCATCATCTTTCAACTTAGATTTCTCTAGGAACGCATTAAAATTCAACGGAACAACAGCACGGGCCATTTATCTACAACAACATAGACATGCAAAATACTATCGGGTACTAAGTTCATGATAAATTAAAGTTCAATTAATCATATTACTTAAGAACTCCCACTTAGATAGACATCCCTCTAATCATCTAAGTGATCACATGATCCATATCAACTAAACCATGTCCGATCATCACGTGAGATGGAGTAGTTTTCAATGGTGAACATAACTATGTTGATCATATCTACTATTGTGACGCCCCTGATTCAATCGTACACTAATCATACATGCAAACGTGTACGATCAACATCAGGGACTCATGGGAAGATATCACAACACAACTCTACAAATAAAATAAGTCATACAAGCATCATATTACAAGCCAGGGGCCTCGAGGGCTCGAATACAAGAGCTCGATCATATACGAGTCAGCGGAAGCAACAATATCTGAGTATAGACATAAGTTAAACAAGTTGCCTTAAGAAGGCTAGCACAAACAGGGATACATATCGAAAGAGGCACAGGCCTCCTGCCTGGGATCCTCCTAAACTACTCCTGGTCGTCGTCAGCGGCCTGCACGTAGTAGTAGGCACCTCCAGTGTAGTAGGAATCATCGTCGACGGTGGCATCTGGCTCCTGGACTCCATCGTCTGGTCGCAACAATCGGGTATAGAAAGGGGGAAAAGGGGGAGAAAAGCAACCGTGAGTACTCATCCAAAGTACTCGCAAGCAAGGAGCTACACTACATATGTATGCATTGGTATCAAATGGAAAAGGGGTAGCATATGTGGACTGAACTGCAGAATGCCGGAATAAGAGGGGGATAGCTAGGCCTATGAAGACTATGCTTCTTGCAACCTCCATCTTGCAGCAGAAGAAGAGAGTAGATGGTGAGTTAACCAAGTATCATCGCATAGCATAATCCTACCTGGCGATCCTCTCCTCGTCGCCATGTGAGAGAGCGATCACTGGGTTGTATCTGGCACTTTGGAAGGGTGTATTTTATTAAGTATCCAGTTCTAGTTGTCATAAGGTCAAGGTATAACTCTGGGTCGTCCTTTTACCGAGGGATATGGCTATTCGAATAGATAAACTTCCCTGCAGGGGTGCACCACATTTCCCAACACGCTCGATCCCCTTTGGCCGGACACAGTTTCCTGGGTCATGCCTGGCCTCGGAAGATCAACACGTCGCAGCCCCACCTAGGCACAACCGAGAGGTCAGCATGCCGGTCTAAATCCTATGGCGCAGGGGTCTGGGCCCATTGCACACCTGCACGTTGCGTGGGCGGCCGGAAGCAGACCTAGCCTCCCTAATACAAGAGCAGGCGTTCCAGTCCAATCCGGCGCGCGCCGCTCAGTCGCTGACATCACGAAGGCTTCGGCTGATACCACGACGTCGAGTGCCCATAACTGTTCCCGCGTAGTTGGTTAGTGCATATAGGCCAGTGGCCAGACTTAGATCAAATACCCAGATCTCGTTAAGCGTGTTATTTTGAAATAACCGCGGACGCCGACCAGGGCCAGGCCCACCTCTCTCCTAGGTGGTCTCAACCTACCCTGTCGCTCCGCCACAAAGATCCACTCAGAGGGTCGTCGAGACAAACGTCCTTTCAGACCCAATCCGTGAATCACTCGCGGGTACTCTTCGAGCCGACCCGTCTTTAGTCTCCACAAGCATCATATATTATGTATAAGTATATACCCGTGATCACTTCCCAAGTGATCACGGCCCGATAGTATAGCATGGCAGACAGACAAGAATGTAGGGCCACTGATGATAAACTAGCATCCTATACTAAGCATTTAGGATTGTAGGTAAGGTATCAGGTATCAATAACTGTAGCAACAATGACATGCTATGCATTAGGATAGGATTAACAGAAAGCAGTAACATGCTACACTACTCTAATGCAAGCAGTAGAGAGAAGAATAGGCGATATCTAGTGATTAAGGGGGGGGGCTTGCCTGGTTGCTCTGGCAAGTAGGGGTCATCAGCAACGTAGTCGGTCGGGGCACCAGCAGCGGCGTCAGTCTCGTAGTCTACTGGAGAGAAGAGGGGGAGAAACAATGAATACAATTCAAACAGATTCATATCGATGCATGACATGACAAGTAACGGTGCTAGGTGTGCGCTAACGCAGTATGAGGTGATACCGGTGAAGGGGGAAAACATCCGGGAAAGTATCCCCGGTGTTTTGCGTTTTTGGACAGATGAATCGGAGGGGGAAAGTTACGAGTTTGCTATGCTAGGGATGTGTGGAGGACGAACGGGCTGCGTATCCGGATTCGTCTCTTCGTTCTGAGCAACTTTCATGTACAAAGTATTTTCATCCGAGTTATGGATTATTTTATATGATTTTCTAAAGTTTTAATAATTTTCTGATTTTAACTATTTATTTAAATTCGCATTATCCAGAATAGTAAATGATGATGTAAGCATGACATTAAGGTGACATCAACAGGTCAACTAGTCAATTGACCAGTCAAACTAGACACGTGGGTCCAGTGGGACCCACATGTCATTGTCAGGGGCACTAACAGGGGGTTTAGACTAACTAAATGGGTTAAATAGCAGGTGGGGCCCAGTAGTCAGTGAGAGATTAAGGTTTTAATTAACTAATTTAATGGATTAGCAATTTATCTATTTATTTTTATTCATTTATGGCATGGGGCCCGCATGTCATAGACACAGGGGAGCCACATCAGCGTTGACCGAGTCAATGGGTTGATACGTCTCCAACGTATCTACAATTTTTGATTGCTCCATGCTATATTATCTACTGTTTTGGACATTATTGGGCTTTATTATCCACTTTTATATTATTTTTGGGACTAACCTATTAACCGGAGGCCCAGCCCAGAATTGCTGTTTTTTTTGCCTATTTCAGGGTTTCGAAGAAAAGGAATATCAAACGGAGTCCAAACGGAATGAAACCTTCGAGAACGTGATTTTCTCAACGAACAAGACCCAGGAGACTTGGACCCTACGTCAAGACACAAAAGAGGAGGCCACGAGGTAGGGGGCGCGCCCCCCCCCCCGCCGCGCGCCCTCCACCCTCGTGGGCCCCCTGTTGCTCCACCGACGTACTCCTTCCTCCTATATATACCTACGTACCCCCAAACGATCAGATACGGAGCCAAAACCCTAATTCCACCACCGCAACTTTCTGTATCCACGAGATCCCATCTTGGGGCCTGTTCCGGAGCTCCGCCGGAGGGGGCATCGATCATGGAGGGCTTCTACATCAACACCATAGCCCCTCCGATGAAGTGTGAGTAGTTTACCTCAGACCTACGGTCCATAGTTAGTAGCTAGATGGCTTCTTCTCTCTTTTTGGATCTCAATACAATGTTCTCCCCCTCTCTTGTGGAGATCTATTCGATGTAATCTTCTTTTTGCGGTGTGTTTGTTGAGACCGATGAATTGTGGGTTTATGATCAAGTCTATCTATGAACAATATTTGAATCTTCTCTGAATTCTTTTATGTATGATTGGTTATCTTTGCAAGTCTCTTCGAATTATTAGTTTGGTTTGGCCTACTAGATTGATCTTTCTTGCAATGGGAGAAGTGCTTAGCTTTGGGTTCAATCTTGCGGTGTCCTTTGCCAGTGATAGTAGGGGCAGCAAGGCACGTATTGTATTGTTGCCATCGAGGATAACAAGATGTTTTTTTATCATATTGCATGAATTTATCCCTCTACATCATGTCATCTTGCTTAAGGTGTTACTCTGTTTTCATGAACTTAATACTCTAGATGCATGCTGGATAGCGGTCGATGAGTGGAGTAATAGTAGTAGATGCAGGCAGGAGTCGGTCTACTTGTCTCGGACGTGATGCCTATATACATGATCATACCTAGATATTCTCATAACTATGCTCAATTTTGTCAATTGCTCAACAGTAATTCGTTCACCCACCGTAAAATACTTATGCTCTTGAGAGAAGCCACTAGTGAAACCTATGGCCCCCGGGTCTATCTTCATCATATTAATCCTCCAATACTTAGTTATTTCCTTTGCTTTTATTTTACTTTGCATCTTTATCACAAAAATACCAACAATATTATCTTATCATATCTATCAGATCTCACTCTCGTAAGTGACCGTGAAGGGATTGACAACCCCTTATTGCATTGGTTGCGAGGAGTTATTTGTTTTGTGCAGGTACGAGGGACTCGCGCATAGCCTCCTACTAGATTGATACCTTGGTTCTCAAAAACTAAGGAAAATACTTACGTTACTTTGCTGCATCATCCTTTCCTTTTCAATAAAATCCAACGCAATGCTCAAGAGGTAGCAAGAAGGATTTCTGGCGCCGTTGCCGGGGAGGTTCGCGCAAGTCAAGATTTGACTCCCGACAACGAGCCATTTCTGGCGCCGTTGCCAGGGCGTCTACGCAAAAGTCAACATACCAAGTACCCATCACAACCCTTACCTCCCGCATTACATTATTTGCCATTTGCCTCTCGTTTTCCTCTCCCCCACTTCACCCTTGCCGTTTTATTCGCCCTCTCTCTCTATCCTCCCTCTCTTTTTCCGTTCGCCTCTTTTCCGCTTGCTTGTCGTTATGGCGAGTCCTCTATCTACTCCGTTGTCCCCTGAGTTTGAAGTCTTTCACTTCAAACAAAGACAAGGAGAAAACTTAAAAGATGCCTGGTTGAGGATAATGGAGTCTTATCGTAATTGTACCTTTGAAGTGAAACTGAGAATTTTGCTTCGCAATTTCTATGTTGGATTAAATATGTCTCATGGACAACTATTGGATTGCGTTGCCAAAGGCAATTTTATTGAAATTGATCCCCATATTGCGCTTGAAATTATAGAAGGTATAGTGGGAACACTACCTCAACAAAAGGGGCCTCATCCTACCCAGGAAGAGACACAAGTTTTTGAAAAAAATTGTGAAGTTACTAAGATTTTACAGAAATCTCTTGAACCTCTTAAGAATGTTAGGGAAATATTCACCGCATGAATATGTTGATTACTCTTTGCAATAAGCGGTTGGATTCTTTAGATCTAAAGATTTCAGAATATGAAGGGAAACGTAAAGAACCTCCTGGATTCGAGCTTGATTCCTCTAAAAAGTTGAAAACCAAAGATGGCAATACCTAGATCTATCCTTGCTTTTTATGCCTAGCTAGGGGCGTTAAACGATAGCGCTTGTTGGGAGGCAACCCTATTTTATTTTTATTCCTTGCTTTTTTCTCCTATTTAGTAATAAATAATTTACTTATCCTATGTTTTGGTTGTGTTTTTTGTGTTTAATTAGTGTTTGTGCCAAGTAGAACCGTTGGGAAGACTTGGGGAAAGTCTTGATATCTTGTTGTAAAAAACAGAAACTTTAGGGCTCACGAGAACTGCTACCATTTTTATTTGGAAAGTGCTATTTAGTTAATTATTTTTTAAGATGATTAATAGATAAATTCCTCACGTCCTGCAATTTATTTTAGAATTTTTGGGGTTACAGATCTTGCGCTAGCTACAGATTACTACAGACTGTTCTGTTTTTGACAGATTCTGTTTTTCGTGTGTTGTTTGCTTATTTTGATGAATTTATGGCTAGTAAAATAGTTTATAAACCATATAGAAGTTGGAATACAGTAGGTTTAACACCAATATAAATAAAGAATGAGTTAATTACAGTACCTTTAAGTGGTCTTTTGTTTTCTTTCGCTAACGGAGCTCACAAGATTTTCTACTTTAAGTTTTGTGTTGTGAAGTTTTCAAGTTTTGGGTAAAGATTTGATGGATTATGGAACAAGGAGTGGCAAGAGCCTAAGCTTGGGGATGCCCATGGCACCCCCAAGATAATCTAAGGACACCTAAAAGCCAAAGCTTGGGTATGCCCCGTAAGGCATCCCCTCTTTCGTCTACTTCTATCGGTAACTTTACTTGGAGCTATATTTTTATTCACCACATGATATGTGTTTTGCTTGAAGCGTCTTGTATGATTTGAGTCTTTGCTTTTTAGTTTACCACAATCATCCTTGCTGTACACACCTTTTGAGAGAGCCATACATGATTTGCAATTTGTTAGAATACTCTATGTGCTTCACTTATATCTTTTGAGTTATATAGTTTTGCTCTAGTACTTCACTTATATCTTTTAGAGCACGGTGGTGGATTTGTTTTATAGAAACTATTGATCTCTCATGCTTCACCTAGATTATTTTGAGAGTCTTAAATAGCATGGTAATTTGCTTAAATAATCCTAACATGCTAGGTATTCAAGATTAGTAAAAAAAATATTATGAGTGTTTTGAATACTAAGATAAGTTTGATGCTTGATGATTGTTTTGAGATATGGAGGTAATAATATCCAAGTCGTGCTAGTTGAGTAGTTGTGAACTTCATAAATGCTTGTGTTGAAGTTTGCAAATCCCGTAGCATGCACGTATAGTAAACGTTGTGTAACAAATTTGAAACATGAGGTGTTCTTTGATTGTCCTCCTTATGAGTGGCGGTCGGGGACGAGCGATGGTCTTTTCCTACCAATATATCCCCCTAGGAGCATGCGCGTAGTGTTTGGTTTTTTATGACTTGTAGATTTTTGCAATAAGTATGTGAGTTCGTTATGACTAATGTTGAGTCCATGGATTATACGCACTCTCACCCTTCGATCATTGCTAGCCTCTTCGGTACTGTGCATTGCCCTTTCTTACATTGAGAGTTGGTGCAAACTTACCGGTGCATCCAAACCCCGTGATATGATATGCTCTTTCACACATAAACCTCCTTATATCTTCCTCAAAACAGCCACCATACCTATCTATTATGGCATTTCCATAGCCATTCCGAGATATATTGCCATGCAACTTTCCACCATTCCGTTTATAATGACACATTCTTCATTGTCATATTGCTTAGCATGATCATGTAGTTGACATAGTATTTGTGGCAAAGCCACCGTTCATAATTCTTTCATACATGTCACTCTTGGTCCATTGCATATCCCGGTACACCGCCGGAGGTATTCATATAGACTCATCTTTTGTTCTAGCATCGAGTTGTAATCATTGAGTTGTAAATAAATAGAAGTGTGATGATCATCATTTTCTAGAACATTGTCCCAAGTGAGGAATTATAAAAAAAGAGAGAGAAAGGCCATATAAAAAAAGAGAAAGGCCAAATAAAAAAATGAGAGAAAAAGAGAGAAGGGACAATGCTACTATCCTTTGCCACACTTGTGCTTCAAAGTAGCACCATAATCTTCATGAGAGAGAGTCTTTTGTTTTGTCACTTTCATATACTAGTGGGAATTTTTCATTATAGAACTTGGCTTGTATATTCCAACAATGGGCCTCCTCAAGTGCCCTAGGTCTTCGTGAGCAAGCAAGTTGGATGCACACCCACTTAGTTTCTTTTGTTGAGCTTTCATACATTTATAGCTCTAGTGCATCCGTTGCATGGCAATCCCTACTCCTTGCATTAACATCAATCGATGGGCATCTCCATAGCCCATTGATTAGCCTCGTTGATGTGAGACTTTCTCCTTTTTTGTCTTCTCCACATAACCCCCATCATCATATTCTATTCCACCCATAGTGTTATGTCCATGGCTCGCGCTCATATATTGCGTGAAAGTTTGTAGGTTTGAGATTACTAAAGTATGAAACAATTGCTTGGCTTGTCATCGGGGTTGTGCATGATGAGAGCATTCTTGTGTGACGAAAATGGAGCATGACTAAACTATATGATTTTGTAGGGATGAACTTTCTTTGGCCATGTTATTTTGAGAAGAAATAATTGCTTAGTTAGTATGCTTGAAGTATTATTATTTTTATGTCAATATGAACTTTTATCTTGAATCTTTCGGATCTGAATATTCACCACAATTAAGAAGAATTACATTGAAATTATGCCAAGTAGCACTCCGCATCAAAAATTCTGTTTTTATCATTTACCTACTCGAGGACGAGCAGGAATTAAGCTTGGGGATGCTGATACGTCTCCAACGTATCTATAATTTTTGATTGCTCCATGCTATATTATCTACTGTTTTGGACATTATTGGGCTTTATCACTTTTATATTATTTTTGGGACTAACCTATTAACCGGAGGCCCAGCCCAGAATTGCTGTTTTTTGCCTATTTAGGTTCAAAGAACACGGAATGAAACCTTCGGGAACGTGATTTTCTCCGAACATGATCCAGGAGACTTGGACCCTACGTCAAGAAATAAAGGAGGAAGCGAGGTAGGGGGCGCGCCTACCCCCCCAAGCGCGCCCTCCACCCTAGTGGGCCCCCTGTTGCTCCACCGACGTACTCCTTCCTCCTATATATACCTACGTACCCCCAAACGATCAGATACGGAGCCAAAACCCTAATTCCACCGTCGTAACTTTCTGTATCCACGAGATCCCATCTTGGGGCCTGTTCCGGAGCTCCGCCGGAGGGGGCATCCATCACGGAGGGCTTCTACATCAACACCATAGCCCCTTCGATAAAGTGTGAGTAGTTTACCTCAAACCTTCGGGTTCATAGTTATTAGCTAGATGGCTTCTTCTCTCTTTTTGGATCTCAATACAATGTTCTCCCCCTCTCTTGTGGAGATCTATTCGATGTAATCTTCTTTTTGCGGTGTGTTTGTTGAGACCGATGAATTGTGAGGTTTATGATCAAGATTATCTATGAACAATATTTGAATCTTCTCTGAATTCTTTTATGTATGATTGGTTATCTTTGCAAGTCTCTTCGAATTATTAGTTTGGTTTGGCCTACTAGATTGATCTTTCTTGCAATGGGAGAAGTGCTTAGCTTTGGGTTCAATCTTGCGGTGTCCTTTGCCAGTGATAGTAGGGGCAGCAAGGCACGTATTGTATTGTTGCCATCGAGGATAACAAGATGTTTTTTTATCATATTGCATGAATTTATCCCTCTACATCATGTCATCTTGCTTAAGGCGTTACTCTGTTTTCATGAACTTAATACTCTAGATGCATGCTGGATAGCGGTCGATGAGTGGAGTAATAGTAGTAGATGCAGGCAGGAGTCGGTCTACTTGTCTCGGACGTGATGCCTATATACATGATCATACCTAGATATTCTCATAACTATGCTCAATTTTGTCAATTGCTCAACAGTAATTCGTTCACCCACCGTAAAATACTTATGCTCTTGAGAGAAGCCACTAGTGAAACCTATGGCCCCCGGGTCTATCTTCATCATATTAATCCTTCCAATACTTAGTTATTTCCTTTGCTTTTATTTTACTTTGCATCTTTATCACAAAAATACCAACAATATTATCTTATCATATCTATCAGATCTCACTCTCGTAAGTGACCGTGAAGGGATTGACAACCCCTTATTGCGTTGGTTGCGAGGAGTTATTTGTTTTGTGCAGGTACGAGGGACTCGCGCGTAGCCTCCTACTGGATAGATACCTTGGTTCTCAAAAACTAAGGGAAATACTTACGTTACTTTGCTGCATCATCCTTTCCTCTTCAAGGAAATCCAACGCAGTGCTCAAGAGGTAGCAATCACATCCGGGACTCCGAACTACATTCGGTACATCAAAATACATAAACTCATAATACCGATTGTCATCAAACGTTAAGCGTGCGGACCCTCTGGTAGTTATTTGCTCCAATGATTCTTAAATATTCCATAAAAAATCTCCGTGAAGTTTCAGCTCATTTGGAGATGTGCAGAACAGGTAACTCTGACGTAGCTTTTTCAGGTCGAGAATTCCAGCTGCCGGTATTCTCCCTCCTTGTGTTAACCTTACATATTATGAGATAAAAGGCATTAGAATTACTCCATAAAGCATTATTATGCATAAAAACATCATAAATAATAGTTGGAAAACATGATGCAAAATGGACGTATCAGGGTGTCAAAGGAGCTCTCAAGTGATCTCAGTAGCTTCAGCCGGAGTCTAGTATATAGTATGAAGATGAACACTTTGATAAAGACTTTGACGAAGACTTTGAGGATTTCTTCTTCTTCTTGTCGTCAGAGTCATATTCCTTTCTCTTCTTCTTTTTCTTTGCTTCCTTATCTCATTGAGGACATTCAGGTATGTAGTGGCCTGGCATCTTGCATTTGTGACATGTTCTCTTCTTGTAGTCACGAGTGGAAGCCTCATCATTCTTGGAGCTAGATCTTGAAGACTTTCCATAGCGATTATTCTTGGAGAACTTTTGGAACTTCCTCACACGCATTGCTAGCTCTTTGCCAATGTCTTCAGGATCATCAGAACTACAGTCATATTCTTCAGATGAGGATACAACCTTTGCCTTCAAAGCACGAGATCGGCCGTAGTTGGGTCCATAGATATCTCTCTTCTCAGATAGCTGGAATTCATGTGTGTTGAAGCTTCAAGTATGCCAAATGGATCGAGATCTTTGAAGTCAGGGCACTCTTGGATCATCAAGGCCACAGTGTGATGACCCACAAGTATATAGGATCAATTGTAGCCCTTTCGATAAGTAAGAGTGTCGAACCCAACGAGGAGCAGAAGGAAATGACAAGTGGTTTTCAGCAAGGTGTTCTCTACAAGCACTGAAATTAGAAATAACAAGTAGTTTGATAGCAAGATAATTTGTAATGAGAAAGTAACGGTAATGACAAATAATATGCAGAAAGGTAGCATAATCCTTTTGTGGCAAGGGACATGCCAAAACGGTCTCTTATGATAAGCAAAGTGTTCTTGAGGGTACACGGGAATTTCATCTAGTCACTTTCATCATGTTGGTTTGATTCGTGTTCGCTACTTTGGTAATTTGATATGTGGGTGGACCGGTGCTTAGGTGTTGTTCTTACTTGAACAAACCTCCTACTTATGATTAACCCCCTCGCAAGCATCCGCAACTACGAGAAAAGTATTAAGATAAAATCTAACCATAGCATTAAACTTTTGGATCCAAATCAGTCCCTTACGAAGTAGCGCATAAACTAGGGTTTAAGCTTCTGTCACTCTCGCTACCCATCATCTAATAACTACTCCACAATGCATTCCCTTAAGCCCTAATAAGGTGAAGTGCCATGTAGTCGACGTTCACATGACACCACTAAGGGAATCACAACACGCATATCATCAAAATATCGAACACATATCAAGTTCACATGATTACTTGCAACAAGATTTCTCCCGTGACCTCAAGAATGAAAGCAACTACTCACAAATGATAATCATGCTCAAGATCAAAGGGGTATTAAATAGCATAATTGATCTGAACATATAATCTCCCACCAAATAAACCATGTAGTAATCAACTACAAGATGTAATCAACACTACTAGTCACCCACAAACACCGATCTAAGGTTCTGGTACAAAGATTGAACATAAGAGATGAACTAGGGTTTGAGAGGAGATGGTGTTGTTGAAGATGTTGATGGAGATTGCCCTCCCCAAGATGGGAGAGTTGTTGGTGATGATGATGACGATGATTTGCCTCTCTGAGAGGGAAGTTCCCGTGGCGAAATCGCTCCGCTGGAGGGCAAAAGTGCTCTTGCCCAAGTTCCGCCTCGAGGTGGCGGTGCTTCGTCCCGAAAGTCCCCCCCTTATTTTTTCTAGGTCAAAATGAATTTTATACCAGAAGAGGGGCACCAGAGGTGGGATGAGGAGGGCACAACCCACCAGGGCGTGCCCGGGGGCCCTGGCGCACCCAGGTGGGTTGTGCCCACCTGGTGGGCCCCCTTTGGTAGTTATTTGCTCCAATGATTCTTAAATATTCCATAAAAAATCTCTGTGAAGTTTCAGCTCATTTGGAGATGTGCAGAATAGGTAACTCTGACGTAGCTTTTTCAGGTCGAGAATTTCAGCTGCCGGTATTCTCCCTCCTTGTGTGAACCTTACATATTATGAGATAAAAGGCATTAGAATTACTCCATAAAGCATTATTATGCATAAAAACATCATAAATAACAGTTGGAAAACATGATGCAAAATGGACGTATCAGGGTGTCAAAGGAGCTCTCAAGTGATCCCAGTAGCTTCTTAACTATTTCATGCTTGGTGATCTCAGTGGCGCCAAGTGCGCGAAGCTCGTTTGTGATATCAGTGAGGCGGTCGAAAGTGAGCTGGACATTCTCAGTATCATTCCTCTTGAATCAGTTGAAGAGATTGCGAAGCACATCAATTCTTGAGTCTCTTTGAGTTGAGACGCCTTCATTGACCTTGGACAGCCAGTCTGAGACTAGCTTCGCAGATTCTAGAGCGCTCACATGGCCATACTACCCTTTGGTCAGATGACCACAAATGATGTTCTTGGCGGTTGAGTCCAGTTGCGCAAACCTCTTGACATCAACAACGGTGACACCTTCACCGACCTTGGGAACGCCAGTCCTGACGACATACTAGAGGTCGTTGTCAATGGCTTCAAGATGCATGCGCATCTTATTCTTCCAGTAGGGGTAATCAATGCCATCAAAGATGGGACACGCAACAGAGACTTTGATTATCCTTGCGGTCAACATAGCTAAAACTCCAGGTGGTTAAACCGAATCACATAGAACAAGGGAGCACCTTGCTCTGATACCAATTAAAAGTGCTAGTTATCGACTAGAGGGGGTGAATATGATTTTTATGAAAGTCTTCAAGATAGGCAATGTCTTCGAAGACAGACAACCAAATACAACCTATACTAAATGCAGCGGAAGATAAACTATACTAGCCAAGCCACAATCTAGTATATAGTATGAAGTAAGCACGGAGACAAATAGCAGCTAGGTATAGTGGCTTCATACGTGTGTTATCCTGCAATTCTCACGAACACATTAGTACCTCAACCACGTTTGTCATCAATACTCCAAAACCAACTAGGGGTGGCACTAGATGCACTTACAGGCACGACCGGGCAAGCAGACCGCCCTAGAGAGGGATGGGCCTGACCCTTGCCGTAAGTCCTCGAGACGGGGCGACATGCTCACTGATCGTCTTCGCGCGCTCCCAAGACACTAACAGGGTTGGATATGTGATCTGAGTAGGCCTCTGGCCTTTTCGCACTAACCACCATGCGAGAATAAGTATGGGCACTCGGCGGCGTACGATTCTCTGAAAGCTCTTTGGACGTCAGCGATTGAGCGGCGCGTGCCCGGTTGGATGGTAACTGCCTACACTTGTATAAGGAGTCGGGTCTTCTCCGGGCCACGTATGCAATGCGCAGGAGTGCAAACGGCGATGTGCCCAAGACCTCTGAGCGCTTAGGTTGTAAACCGGTATGCTGGCCTCTCTGTTCAGCCTAGGTAGGACTACGGTGTGTCGATCAGCCGAGGCCGGGCATGACCCGGAAAAGTGTGTCTGGCCAAAGTTAATCAAGCGTGTTGGGTAATTTGGTGCACCCCCGCAAGGAAGTATATCTATTCGAATAGTCATGTCCACGATAATGGACTCTCGGAGTTGTATATGATGGCTCCTGGATTGCTTTCTAGCATGGAGTCGAGGAAGGATCTGTGGTCGATACTTAACTATACTTGTTACTTATAATATGCTAATATGCACTCTTCTAATGCTGCAAGACGCTGCAAGATGCTAGTCTTCGATAGGCTAGGCCTTCCCTTCTATTCTAGCATTTGTGCAGTCTAGTCCAAACATATAGCCCCATTCATTTGATATCGATGTATACTTAGTATAGATCTGATGTAATTCTTGCGAGTACTTTGGGTGAGTACTCACAGTTGCTTTGCTACCTCTTTCCCCATCTCCCGATTGCTGCGATCAGGTCCAGGAGCCAGCTGATCCCACCGACGACTACTACTACCCCGACGGAGCCTACTACTACATGGAGACAGCCGACGACCAGGAGTAGTTAGGAGGCTCCCGGGCAGGAGGCCTGCGCCTTTTCGATCTCGTTATTATTGTTTTGCTAGCCTTCTTAAGGCAGACTTGTTATGTTTGTACTCAGATGTTGTTTCTTCCGCTGACTTAGGTACTCATGCCTTCATGGCACTGGCTTGTAATGTGAAGTTGTATGACTTTAATTTTGTGTCTAGAGTTTTGTTGTGACATCTTCCCATGAGTCTCTAATCTTGACCGTGCACATTTGCGTGTATGATTAGTGCATGATTAAGTCGGGGCATCACATAGAGGTACATGGGCCTCAGCCCAAGTCATGCACGCAGGCAGGGTCCGGATGATCCGGGTGTCTAGATCGTCCGGCTGCGTCGTAGCATTCGTCGCGGGTCTGGTTGTCCGGATCGCAGTTCAGATGATCCATGTGTTGGTATGGATGATCCAGCTTCACTCGGTTGAGTGTTGTGGCTTCGGGCACGTTATCCGGATCGTCCGGGCCGGGGTTCCGATCATCTGGGCTTGGTCCGGATCATCCGGGCGACGGTCCGAATCATTTGGTCAAGCTCTGGCTTGCTGCTTTTCTTCTCCGTCTTTGCGTTCTTCTCCCTCCATCATGCGACCTTGCTCCTCAGCTTCTTCATGGTTGGTCCTTGGTACCTGGCCATACAAAGTGTCTCCGTTTGAGGTAGTAGCCATGTCTCATGTGTTTCAAAAGGGAGTCGCGAGAGGAGAGATGTCACCTCGGTCTCGAGATCTCTTGCACATGCTCGTGTCATCGGTCCACCTGACACTTGGGAAGACAAAGGTAGGCCCATGGGGATGACCGCGGGATGCTCCGCATCACCTTCTTCCTTCACCGGCTTAATGCCGGCTTGTTACTTGACCCTAACCTTCATGCATATGTTTGAGTAATTGTATTAGTTCTTGAGGATATGGTTGAACCCTATATGATTCTTGGTATGATCCAATATTACATGTTCTTGATTCAAGTTAGTATTCTCACGAGTGCTGAGAGGAGGCCTTGCTCGCACTATTGTCATGATTGACCGTAGAGGACCTACTGTCGTTGTGAAGGATTGGGGCATTGAGGTAATTCAAGGTGACATTAAAAGCCTTTGATTCCCTATCATCACAATTGATAAGGGAGTATAGAGAACCCTTAGAGAGGCCGCGTCCACGGGGTAACCCTTAATTATCATGAGTTGAAAGCCTATGGAGAAGACTATGATGGTGGCGTGCGTGGCATGAAGTCTACTTCAAGTAGAACATGTTCTGAACCCAGCTCCGCTCACTTATGCATTTGACCAGTTACTAGAGGATACAATAGTTCATATCTGGTAGTGATTCTAGACCCCCCCCCCGAACATTTATTACTCAAGCACCTTCACCACTAACTTTGCATCTTTTTATTTCCCGTTTTTACTCTCTTATTAGTAGTTTAGTTAATTACCCCTTTTATTCCAGTTTCACTAGCAACTTATAGAGTAGACTATTTTCAAACTCCGGTTTGGGTGCGTACGTGGCTACATGAAAGTGACAACGTAATTGCGGGGTTTATGGTGCCTTCCTATAAGCTCCATGTGGGTTCATCACTCTACTTATCATAACTAAAGTGCTACAACAGCCCTGTGCACTTACAGGACATGAGCAACCCCTCTCCAAGTGCCATGGGGCAGATATAGTGTGCCGCCCCTTGAGCTAGCCCATTACAAGGACGGGTTGATGAATATGTTTATTGCATGCGTTACTACTGATAACTGAAGGTTTAATTGCTAGTAAAGCCATGCGTCGTGCTCTTTGGTCGCTTCAGATCCCGTGCAGTCTCTTTACCTCCCTTATCCAAGTGCGGGTGGGTAGCCGAGTGATTGCGGAGCGGCCGAGTGGCCAGACAACATCCGATTGGATGGATGACATCCGAGTGAAATAATTATTGGTGAACACCTGAATGCGCTTGTGGCTCGGGGGCCTCGCTGCTGTTGATGTGGGGTCCTAGATGTTTGCTTCTGACCCTACCCGTAGTAGGTAGTAGGTGGCCCATCACTACCCCCTTACACAATTCTCAAAACCGCATTAGTGACCTCATCTTTATAAATACATCAGTGTCTTTAATAAAAATATGCTAGAAATCTGTCCAGTAAAGGGGGCTTGTTTTTTTAGGGATCTAGGGGTCTTTGGACCAGCATGACACGACCCTTTTATAAAAGAGCCGACGTTGACCGTCAGTGCTAGGCCTTTAAGGGCATGAACTAAGGTGGCATAGGGATATGCTGCTTTATAAGAAAAAATAATTTGAGGCATTTATATTAATTTTTTCTCCCCAATGCAAACTATCACTAGTGGGTATCATCAAGCAATACACATACATGGCATGCATCTCTACTCTTTACTTTAATTTTTTCACCTTTTTACATCGAAACACATTTTTTTCTCTTCAAGCACCCACTTTCTGTAGAGGATCTTACATCTGATCTTAGAGCATCTCTAGCCGCGCCCCAACAGGCCTTTCCCAAACGTTTTTCCTGCGCCGGCGCCCAAAAAATGGCCCAGTCGCGCCCCAGGTGCCCGTTTTTCATCGGCTTGAGCCGAAATTGACACCGACGTACCCAGGCCGAACCTGACACGCTGGGGGCCCGAGGGCGCCGGGGCGAGCGTTTTTGACGCGAAAGAACCGCGGGCCAGCCGCGTCAGCGAGACGACGCCTCGTCTTCCCACAGAGCGCCTCGGTTTCCCGCGGGGAATCAATGGCAAGGCTGCCGCCTCACGGGCGGCGCGGCGACGCCTCCCCTCCCGCCACGCGTACACACGGCGCGAGCTATAAAACTCGCCGCTGGCCACACCAGCCCGAGCCCAAACCAACCGCCGCACCGCCGAGCTCCCCCGTCTTTGTTCTCTCCCGTCCGCGCCGCCAAGCTCCCCCGTCCTCCCCTTCCCTTCCCTCTCCAGCGATGGCTGAACGCTTCCCCAGCGACGCCACGACGGCCAATGGCTTTGGCCGCCGCTTGGTCCAGGAGTGGGAGGCGTGGCTGCTTTTCGAGGCCAACATCCCGGCGTCGCCGGACATGCGTGCCGGGCCGATGGGGTGGAGGCTCAGCAACGACGCCTCCTCCCCCGGTGCCCGACGTCGACGCGCGCCCCGGCGTCTTCATCGCCGAGGTCGACCGCGTACGGTCGTCCCTCACGGAGGAGCAGTGCGCCCTCCCTAGTACGTCGCCGACAACACGTGACATGGGTGGACTACTTCCAGCGGTGGCAGGCGCAGCGGCTGGCGTCCACGAACGGGGCGCCAGGGGTGGGCAGCATCAAGAACAGCAACGGCCGCCGCGTCTGGTGGGGCGTCCTGGGCCGCACGCTCCATGAGGTGCTGCAGTACCTCAAGGGCGGCAATAACCCGCTGCTGGCATACCCTGCCGCGGCGTCCGTCCCACCCCTAGGCGGAGCGCTGGGCCATGGGCGCCCAGGAGGTTCGGCTCCTCCTTTTCTTCCTCGTCCTCCCGCTCCTCCTCCCACTCTTCCGGCTCGCCGGCGCTGTTCGGCGTCAAGGCCGAGCCTGCCGCGGAGGCGCCGCTCGGCCGGCGCACCTGCAACAGCGGCATCGTCATCAACGAGGGTGGCAGGCGCGCCCCCTCCTCGGCTCCTCCACGCTTCCTCAAGCCAAAGAGGAAGCCGGGGCTCGCCGCCGTCAAGACGGATCCGAGGCTCCCCGTCGTGAAGACGGAGCCCGGTCTCGCCGGCGGCGTCAAGGAGGAGGAGCTCGACGACGCGGCGGCCTTCAAATGGGCGCGCGATGACTGGGCGCAACTCCTTTTGAGACCGCGAAAGCAGAGCCGGTTACGTCCATTGGGGTAGCTGGAGCTGGAGCGCCAGCGCGCCGCCTACGAGCGGTTTGAAGCTCGGCGCCGTGGCCGGGACGAGGGAGGCGTCGTCGTCCTCGACGACAACGACGACGCGCCGCCACCACCGGTCCACCTTAGAGACGCCGGACAGGGGTCCAGCAGGGGCGGCCACGCCGTCAAGAAGGAGAAGGCCGCCGACGACGAGGAGGACAGCGGCGACTTCGCCGCGCTCAGCGACTTCTTCGCCCCGTAGATGTCTTTTTTTAAATAATTTATGTAATGCCGAACATGTTGAATATTAATGTCAGGTTTGTCGAATTTAGCCGAACTTTGCCGAATTCAGGTTTTTTAAAATAAAAAACCCACGTCTGGGGCGATCCCCAGGAGGCGCGTAAAATCGCCGCATGGGGACAACGGCTGGAGATGCTCTTAGGCCTTCTACAATGGGAGATGGTTGGGGAGGTGCTTAGAAAAATAAACCGGATTTTTCTGAAGTACCGGTGCCTATTTCTATAGAAGAGTCACTTAATTAAATGTTTACTCTGTACAAATAAGCACCGATACTTCAGGAAATCCTGGTTTATTTTTCTATAAGCACCTCTTCTAAGCACCTTCCATTCTACCTTAGGCCTTCTACAATGGGAGGTGCTTACGGGAGATGCTTAGAGAAATAAACCGGACTTTTCTTAAGCACCGATGCTTATTTATATCGGGTAGACGCTTAACTAAGCGTCTCTCTTATAGAAATAGGCATCGATGCTTTAAAAAATCTCGGTTTATTTTTGTAAGCATTGCTCTAACAAGGCCTTACATGCCTATATGCATTGGCCAGGCCGTGCCGCCCATATGGCCAGCTTTGGCGGCCCCACCAGTTCCTCACCCATGTCAAAAAAAAAAAACCTCACCCATCCCGCGGGCCCACCACTACTCCCATTTCCGCACGCATCGATCAACGCGACACCGCCGGCGATGAGCGCGAAGCAGCTCTGCGACGCCTTGGCCGCCGCGGGGTTCGACAGCGGAGATCCGCTCGACCCGGAGAGCCTCGATTGGGCGTTCCTCCAGGGAGACGACTCCAGCCGCGTGCTCGCGTGGATCGCCGCCCGCCTACGCCGCGCCAACGTCCTCTCCGCCTCCGACCTCGAACTGTACATACCGATCTGTCCCGCGAACCCTCTAGAAATTTCTCTAATCGTAGCGTGTCCAGGCGCTAGGTAGCGCAGGTGCAAGGATTGTCAAGGTCGTCTGCTCGGTGGGGTTGTTTCGAACGCGATGGGAGGGGCATGTGTCTGCACCGTGAGATGTGCAATGTGCATTTGCAATGCAAGGCGCTGTTCGGGCTTGCGGGTGGGGTTCTGGTTCGAGTTGGCCTGAAAATTACTCCCTCCGTTCCAAAATAGATGACCCAATTTGTACTAAAGTAAATAGTATAAAGTTGGGTCATCTATTTTGGAACGAAGGGAGTATGGGTTTGGATTCAATATAGTAATGTGATGTGGAGTACAAAGTTGTCTGTGAATCTCAGGGAAGTGGAGGGCTTTGGAGAGAAAAGCGCACAACTGCAATGTTCGTCGCCACATGCTTTTATTTTTTGAACAGACGCCACATGCTTTAGGAATGTGATTCATCATACCATAGCACTATCTATTCTTTAATTAAGGATAACAGAAGTTTTGCTGCATGAAGAATAGCTGCAGATTGTGATTTTAAATCCCGTATTACATCATGATTTCCCCTACACGTACTGATTCTCTTCCTTCTGAGGCTTAAACTGGTCTTCTTGTTTCGTGGACTATGCAGCTATGATCAGCTTGAACTAGAAGGGAAGCTTTTGGAGGTATGGAGATTTTTAACTCCATTTGTTCATTAAACTTAGTTGGACTATTAAGTTATTACAATTGCTCATATAATTTTTTTTGAAAGAAATTGCTCATATAATTTTAGTCGATTGTTGGAATATAGCTGTCTCGGGCTAGGGATATGATCCTAATATGAGTACCATTTTTAGGGGAAAGACTTGGATTCCGCTTTCGACAGTATTTCGGCGTTCTCAGAAACTGGAGAGAACCATGAATACACATTCTTGTCGGAAGAAAGTCTGGGAGACATCCGGTATGCCATGTTGCTCTAGTGTTATCCAACAAGTGATTCAATTGGTATTGTGTGGCCCTCGTCTTTTGAGCTGCATTTCCCCTTTACCTTTCCATCACCAATATCTGCAGAAACAGCAACTTTGCTATGTTTTTCTCCCATCATGTTTTTTTTTATCTTACTGCATATCTAGTTCGTTTGATTTTGCGTGTGTTATACAATGGAATTACTGCCTAAATCTCTGATCTGCTAAGTTCTGTAACACCATCAAGTCTGATTTGGATATCAGAGGGTCTAGCAAGTAGCTTAGTAGTCACATACTAGAAAAAGAAAGAGAATTAGTCAAGGTTTGCTCAATATTAGCATCTAGCTTGCTAACAGTATGTTTTAATCTCTCCATTGACCAAGGATTTTCTTTTGATTTTTTCTAGCGACTCAAAACTAGCACTTAGAGCTGAAGTTTCTGATTTGGAAAAAAAGCTCGCTTCTCTGGAATGGCAGCTTGATTTGCTTACAGCACACGCTACCACCATCACGCAGGGAAAGAAATCCCGCACATCTGCTAAAACTAGCGCAACTGGAAAACTTGCGAGATTTGATGAGGAACTTGCCAAGAGAAGTTTAGAGGTAAAATGTTGGTTTCTCTTGTCAACCTGGAAACAGTATACCATATACCACTGTCCTTGTGTCATTCCCTGCTGTATCGTGTTAAGTAACTGTAGTCTGCACTGCTCATTGTCTAGTTTATAAATCAGCGGGAGCATGGCAGTACTCTGGAATTAACCAAGTAACTAGCTATCATTTGTGGCTGATATTTGTGGCCGATTACTGGTCGTGTTCACTCAAAAAGACACACGTTGGCAGCAAAAAGAGTTTACTGGACTTCAAGTTTACACAAATCTATACATATGTTTAAGTTCTTTTATATTATCTTCCTGTCTGACATTTGATAGGTGAGAAATACCAATTGTGGTTCTTTCTAATTGGCTTTATTATTTCTTATAGGAATTCGTTGCAGTACTATAATAGAAGAATTTGTTATGTGACGGTTTGTTTTTCCATTTCCCCTCCTTTGCTTCAGATGAATGAAGTACTTGGAAAACTTGTTGCTACGATCCAGGAGTTGTCTTACTATCATTCAGAAACTGGTATTAGTGTTGCCCTTCACGTGTAAAATTGCACATCTTACCATTTGTTACTTAGATTGACATGCGTTGATAACTGGATACCTCCATTTTGATTCACGTGCATCTCATTTTATTTTATTCATTATAGATATTGGCGTCTACCTGTCATACTGTGATTTCCAATCATATGTAATCAGTAACCTGGCTTGTACCAAAGAACTTAACACATGGTTCACTAAGAAGTTTGAGAAGGTGTGTTAATCTATCATGATCTCGCTGTTCCTATATTAACTGATTTATGTTCAACAAAACATGCAAATATCAGCTCAAAATCATACATGGTCATACACATAGTGTACAGCGAATTGATGCATGGGGATTCTAATATTTTGCCAAGTCGCTAAGATCTAAGATATTCACGCGCTGGTGCCTTTTGTAAAAACCAAACCTGTCTTATCTTTGTTCATTTTCTTATTTGCACTAATTATCAAGTTTACATTCTCAATAATACCTTGTTTGAATATTAATCTTAAACACTATACGAAAGGAGAAATTAGCTTAGTGCAATAATTTACTACACCATCATATATGTAGATAAGAAATAACGAAGAAACAATATGATAGATTAACACAAAATTTAAATAATGGGTCTACCCTTTTATGTAGAAAAAGGTAAATATTTTTATCGAGTTGCAAGAACCAGTTCATTCAAAAGTTCAAATTTATGGGGGGAAGTGTGGGCAATGTAATTATACTAAAATAGTCCCCCTCACATCAATCTCATCACCAAAGCGGCGGACAAGAACAACATGAACATCAATAGGCGCCTGATTGGGAATTTTCGTGGTGTTTCAAACCAACTGGAGTTGGAAGAATTACACCTTGCTGAAAGAAAATACACCTGGTCCAATGCCCAGGCAAACCCCGTATTGACAAAGTTCGACCACTTCTAACACTCTGATGACTAGGACTTGCTATTCCCCAATGACCACCTCCAAGCCGTCACCACGGCTTGCTCAGAACATGCCCACCACGGCTTGCTCAGAACATGCCCCTCTGTTCCTACAGGGTGACGTGGAGGAAAGAAGAAAGCGTTCTTTCAAGTTTGAGGAGTTCTGGCTTCGGCTCCCAGGTTCCATGAGATTGTGGCCTCGGCATGGAATAAGCCTATCCTTGATCAGAACACCATCCGTCGCATTCACATCAAGCTATGGCGCACGACGAAGGCACTCAAGGCATCCAGAGCGTGAGAGTTCTCAAGACTCAGATTGTGATTGTGAAGGAGGTGATTTGGCGCCTAGATCAGGCGGAGGAGAATAGACCCTTGTTTGCGGCAAAGCGTGATTTGAGGCGTAACTTGAAGACTATGTACTTGGGCCTCCTCTCTTTCCAAAAGATCAAGTTACGGCAGCGCTCTCGCCTTACTGGGATCAAGCTTGGGGATGCAAACACCAAGTTCTTTCATGCGAGGGTCAATGGCCGCAGGCGAAAGAACCTCATTCAGACGCCGTTTTCAACCACCGCAGTGGCAATCACCAAGGAGGACAAGGAAAGGGTGTTGCTATCACACTTCCAAGAACACCTCGGCACGCCATGCTCGAGATCGTCGGGGCTTCTATGGGAGAACGTGGACATCCAGACCCACGACCCGTTTGATCTGGATGCTCCCTTTCATGTTGATGAGATGAAAGCACTCGTCTTCTCCTTCCTTCCGTTAAGTCACCGGGCCTGGATGGCTTCATTGGAGCTTTCTTCTAGTCTTGCTGGAAGATCATAAAGAATGACGTGTTTGCGGCAGTCCGTTGCGTGGCTGCCCTTCGGGGGGGGGGGGACTGCGCTTCCCTCATCAACTCCGCCAACATCATCATGCTTCCGAAGAAGCTTGACGCGCTCGGAGTTGGGGACTACCGTCCGATCAGTCTGATCCATGGCCTCTCGAAAATCTTCTCCAAGCTCTTGGCTAATAGGCTTGCCCCCCTCCTATCGACGATCGTCTCCAAGTGCCAAAGCGCGTTTGTTTAGAAACAGTGTATACTCGACCACTTCATGCATGTTTAGAACTTGATTAAAGATCTTCACAGAAGGAACATTCCGGGCCTTTTCCTCAAGCTTGACATCTCAAAAGCCTTTGACTCTGTGAACTGGGCATACTTGCTTAAGGTGTTGCAACGTCTAGGTTTCGGGCAACGTTGGCGGAACTGGATCTGCCTATCCTTGGCCTCCTCCTTCTCCAGGTTCCTGCTCAATGGCAACCCTGGCACATCTTTCAGTCACGTCCATGGTTTGCACTAGGGGGGTCCGCTTTCCCCTATGCTCTTCATCCTGGCCATTGATCCGCTGTAGAAGATCCTTCAGTTGGCACACAGAGGGGCATTCTCAAGCCCATTCGTGCATGCGTGGTGTGTTACAGGATCCCCCTCTTCGCGAAAGATGCCAGTATTTTTGCAAACCCGGACAAGGATGAATTGCGCCCGATCTCTGCCATCCTCGCGGCGTTTTGTGATGCTAGGGGCCTTGTCACCAACCTGGCAAAATCTGAGGTCTTCCCCATCCGCTGCAACGACATTGACCTTGTGGACATCCTGTCGACATTCCCGGCCAGGGTCGCGGCTTTCGTAGGACGCTAACTGGGGTTTCCTCTCTTCCTCTTCACTCCTGTCGACTTCGCAAGGCCGACCTTCAGCCACTCATTGACAAAATCTCTGGAAGACTTCCGGGATGGAAGGGGAAAAACGTTGAGAAGCCTGGAAGGGTGGCCCTGGCTCTGGCCAAATCGGTCCTCGCCGCCATTGCCACCTTCCACCTCACCGCTCTTCCCTTCCCGAAATGGCCGTGGAACAAGATCAACAAGATTACCAGGGGATTCATTTGGGCTAAAGATGACCAAGAGCAGGCATCTGGGGGCACTCGCTGGTTAACTGGAAAACCGTGTGCCACCCGAAGGAGTTGGGAGGCCTGGGCATTGCTGATATTGAGCGTTTTACTGAAGAAGGCTTTCGCCCCGCTTTATAAATAAAGCAAACCACCACAACCACAAAGTACCACAGAGGTCCACACACACACAGTCGCACAACATAGAGTACAAGAGGGTTCTGCTGAGGGCATAGCTCAACAAGCCCTGAAGAAGGGAAAACAAGGGCGGTGACACCGCAACTAAGAAGCTAATCCGTCTCGGGTGGAGGAGGAGGAAGCGGCGGCGCCAAGTGAAGAGCCATCGCGCGAAGGTCAGCAATGATGATGCTAATGGCGTCCCGGTCCTGGTGACGGCTAAGCGGCCGCCATAGCTGCAAATAACCACACATTTTGAATACTGCGTCAGTGGCACGTCGAAGAGGCACACGCTGGATGGCAAGCTTATTACGCACGGTCCAGAGCGTCCAAGCAAGGACCCCAATGAGCAGCCACCTAATGTGGCAGTCTGACGGGGTTGATGCCTGGACCTCGGTGAAGAGGTCCGGGAAGTTGGTGTTGCACCAACTACCCCTGACTACCTCATGGAGGCAGCTCCAGAGGAACTGGGTGGAGACGCACGAGAAGAAAATGTGATTCGAGTTTTCCTCAGTCCCACAAAGGGGACAAATCCCGTCGCCCGGGCCATTCCGTTTTAACACCTCCACGCCGGAGGGCAGCCAGCCGCGGATCCATTGCCACATGAAGATCCTGATCTTGAGGGGCCCACGGATAGCCCAGATCATCTCGAGGGCCACCGGGCCTGGGGTGGGGGCAATGGCCTGGTACAGGGACTTCGTGGAGAATTTGCCCGAGGCCTCTAGGCACCACGATAAGCGATCATGCGTCAACGTTAGATCAGGCTCGTGAAGCGTGACAGCCTCTAGGAGCTCATGCCAGGCGGCGATATCCAGGGGCCCAAATGGCCGCCGGAACGTGAGACGCCCTAAGTTAGTAAGGGCCGTCTCAATGGAGATCCTAGGCTCCACCGCGATGGAGAAAAGATTCGGGAACCACACAGCGAAAGGGGAGTCCCTAGCCCAACGGTCGAACCAAAACAGGGTGGCTGTCCCAGAGCCAACCGTGATGGAGGTCCTGATGCGGAGAACCAGGAGCAACTGGATGACGGACTGCCAGAACTGGGAGCCCCTTGTTCGAAGGCAGAAGGCAAGAGGTTGGCCGCGTAAGTATTTGTTCCGGATGATTTGCAGCCACAGACCTCCCTCGCCATTCGCAATGCGCCAAAGCCACCTCGTCAGGAGGGCCAGGTTCATGCATTTGGAGGACATGATGCCGAGGCCGCCTTGGTCCCTAGGTTTGCAGATGTCGGTCCAACGAACCGTATGGTATTTCTGTTTATCTCCATCACTGGCCGAGTTGATGAGGATCGTCCGAGCCGCCTTAGACAGCCTTCTCCCCTGCCAAGGCTCGATACGGTGCTGAAGCTTGAGCACCGAGGGCCGTAGGTCCACTACGGAAAGCCGAGAGTCGCTAATGGGGATCCCCAGGTAGGTGGCGGGGAAAGAACCAAGCCGACGGTTGAGTCGGTTAGCTATACTTTGGCTCTTAGAGGGAGAGTAGCCTAATACCATCACCTCACTCTTATCGAAGTTTATTTTGAGACTTGACAACTGCTGGAAGCATAGCAATAGAAATTTCAGGTTCGTGATATCGGCCGTCGAGCCTTCCACCATGATAATGGTGTCGTCGGCATATTGGGGGAGGGAAACACCACCTCGCTCCGTTAGGTGCGGGACTATGCCGTGGATGTGGCCTGCGGTATTCGCCTTATCAAGGATAGTCACCAAGGCATCAACCACCATGTTGAACAGAAATGGAGAGAAGGGGTCACCCTGTCTAACCCCACATAGGGTGGGGAAATAGGGACCGATCTCTCCGTTAATGTTAACCGCAGTGTGCCCAAAGGTAACCATCTGCATAACCTGGGCGACCCAGCGATCGTCGAACCCTTTCCTAAGCAACACTTCCCGAAGGAAGGTCCAGCTAAATGTGTCATAGGCTTTGTGGAAGTCAATTTTCAGGAAGACTGCTTTGAGGTTTTTGGACCGGACCTCGTGCAAAACTTCATGGAAGACAAGAACCCCGTCCAGAATATACCGGCCTTGGATGAAGGCGGACTGGTCAAGGTGGGTGATGCGGTCGGCCAAAGGGGCCACCCTATTGGTGTACCCCTTTGCCAGAATGCGAAAGATCACATTAATCACCGTGATCGGCCTGAACTGACGAATGTCCGAGGCTCCAGGCACCTTGGGGATCAATGTGATGATCCCGTAGTTAAGACGGTGGAGGTCAATGGTGCCCACATAGAACTCCTCAAAGAGGGCCATGACCTCCGGTTTGATGACAGTCCAGAAGGTCTGGAAGAACTTCACTGGTAGGCCGCCGGGGCCAGGGGCGGACGATGGGTTCATGCCTCTAATCGCCGCCCAGACTTCCTCCTCACTGAACGGAGCCGCGAGGGCGGCATTTTCCGCGGCCGAGATGCACTGGGGGCCGACGCAAAAGTCCGCAGCTAGGGCCAAGCCTCCCCTAGGGTGTGTGTGTGGAAAAGAGGGCTTTATAGAAGCCATCGACATGAGCGCGGACGCTGCAGTAGGGTCTCTCCGTCCCAAAAGCAAGTGGATGGTATTCCGCCTCCTACGACCATTGTCGATGGCCTGGAAATAGGCCGTATTGGCGTCACCCTTGAGGACCCACTTTTGGGTCCCTCGAAGTCACCAATATGCCTCCTCGTCGGTGCAGATGACCGTGAGCTGATCCTTAAGGTCGTAGCGAAGCAACCACGCATCAGGGGTTAGTCCCACCAAGTCAGCCTGGAGGTCAAGAGCCTGGATGGAGGCGAGGAGGGCATTCTTGCGATACCGCAGGTATCGGCCGAGGTTGGCGCCCCAACACTACATAAACTGTCGAGAGCGCTTGGCACAAAAGTGCCAATCATCGACCGCCGAGAAGGACCGGTGCGGAGCAAGCCGGGCCTCCAGCCAGCGGTCACGAACGGCCTCGGCGAAACCGTTCTGGTTAAGCCAGAACGTCTCGAAGCGAAACCTAGGCGTAGGGGGCGGGCGGTCGTCCTGAGAAGACAGGAGCAGACGGACATGGTCCGAGCCAATCCGGGTGATGGCTTGGAGGGAGGTGAGGGGGCAACGAAGCTCCCACTCCGACGAGACCAAGACGCGATCCAGAACGGAGCTGGTCGGGTCCGCCTAGCGGTTGGTCCAGGTGAATCTGGCACCAACCCTATCTAATTCCCGAAGACGGAGCTCAGCGATGCAATCATTGAACATCTGCATCCGAGGGTAGTTTACTAGATCGTTGCTCTTATCCTCCGCAAATCGGAGGAGGTTGAAGTCGCCACCCACTACTACGGGCAGATGCGCGGCCGACACCTTCGTCTTAAGTTCATCAAGGAAGGACTCATATCGGCGGTGGTCAGCGGGGCCATAGACGATAATGATCTCCCACTTGAAGTCGAGAGCACGTTCGAACAGCTCCATACTGACGTAGAACTCACCCCTATCCATACCACCTACCTCAAAGGTGGCATCCTTAACACCTAGCAGGATGCCACCCGAGTGTCCGGCGATCCCACTTGTAAGGAGCCAATGCCAAGCAAATAGGTGGGTGCTCAATCGCTCAAGCTCAGACAAGGAGAACTCTGTGCGCATGGTTTCTTGGATTGCCATGATGTCTATCCGCTCATCTTGCATGTACTCGATGAGTTGGCGGCGACGGCCATCTTGGCTGAAGCCGCGGATGTTCCAGAAGAGGGTTCGCATTAAGCCGCCATCGGGGGGCTACTTGACCCCAGGACACGGGAGGCGCTTTGGGCGCGAAGGCGGCGGTGCGGGAGCGGGTGCAGCCACGGATCTCCAAGGCCGCTTGCGGGGCCTGGCTATCCGACTGGGTGGATGTGGGAGGTCCACTGGCCGCGGGGGCAGGGGGCGCAACCATGCGTGCGCGGGCCTCAACCAACCTCCCATCAAGGATTTCCCGGGCATGAATTGCCTCGATCTGAACTAAGGGTGGAGCCACCTCCCTCCTGAAAACTATAGCCGAGTCAGCCGCGACCTTAGCTAGATGCCCTAGCGGTGCCGACTCTAGAGCAGAAAACGGGCATGTAGATGAACTAGTTGGGATGACTGGGGTACCTGGCTTGAGGTTGCCGGCCGCGGCCTGAAGCTCTGCCCGCTCCGGGATGGGCAGAGAAGGGCTATTAGCTGGCCGAGCAGCATCGATCCTGGCACTGCGATGGGAGGACGTCACCGGAGTCGAGGTCGAGCGCCCATGCCTGGAGTAGGCAACGGTCCGTGGCGGGTGGGAAGGCACAGCCATAGGAGTAGACAGGACGGAGGCCACACCACTGCCAGTAGCTGACAGGGGGGAGGTGGGGGTGGCGGTAAGGCGAGGAGAGGCTGGAGGAGACGCGAGGATCGGAGCCAGAGACCGGAGCAGGCCCACGTCGACCCTCTCCCACACATCTGTAGGTCTAGCCGAGGTAGTGAGGTGGCCGCGGCCAGAACAGCGAGGGAGCCCTCTGGCCCGGGAGCACCGATGGGACCAGCCGGGTTGGACGCTAGGTGCCTGGGGCCGTCGGCAGGGAGCAGGGGGAGGCCGCAGGGCAGTCGCCAGGGAGCAGTGGGGAGGCATTGGCATTTTGGGTTGACGCGTTTTGGGCGTGCTCTTCGACTGCACTGGCATTGGCATCAGTGGAATGACCTGGACAGTCCATGGGTTGGCTCCCAGCTGCTGTGCGACCAAGCAAACATGGCATTTTTCCTAGCTTCCACCATCATCACCATCGACAATGGACGCACGACGCTTTTCTGACATGACAATTGGAGCGGTAGGGCCCCCCTCAAGGAGCTTGCACTGAAGCTCTACAAAATTGCTACCCGCAAGCACAGGACAGTTCATACCAAGCTTAGTGGGGAGAGTTGGATCAAGACGGTGTCCAGACAGCACTCGGTGGCCTAGCTAGGGGAATTTGTTGGTCTCTCGGAATGGCTCAGTCAAACCCAACCCTTGCCAAACCAGGAGGACTCCATCTCCTTGAACTTGACGGCCAATGGGGTCTACTCTTCCGCTTCGGCGTATGCGGCTCAATTCCTTGGATCCCACCCTAGGTTTGTGTCCCAAGATTTGGACCGTGCATTCGGAGCTCAAATGCAAATTCTTCGCATTGCTCATTCTCCATGGCAGAATTCTTACGGCTGATAGGCTGACAACTCGCGGATGGCCCCATGACCCCATGTGTCAAGTGCCTCCAGGCTCCGGAGACAGCCACTCACCTGTGCAAAGGCTACCCTTTTTCCGTTGCTGTTTGGAGCCATGTGAGCACCTGAGGTGAAAACCTACCTGTGTCCTCTTACCTGCCTGAACCTGGCGGAGTTTCCGAATGGTGGTATGACATCATCGCCTTGAAAGTCCGCAAGCGGGAGGAGCGGGAGGCTCGTCTACGCCCTATGGAACATATGGAAAGAGAGGAACAGACGCATTTTCTCGGGCACCCTTATGACACACCTTGAGGTGGCCATGTTGGCTTTGGAGGACATTAAGCAGCGCCATATGGCGTTTGGCGGCGCCATGCCCACCATGGGGGTTGGCTGAGATGCCTTTTCCATTTTTGGTAGCTTGGTGGTTTTGCCACGTCCCCCCCCCCCCCAAAAAAAAAATGTGCGCCCCTCTGTACATATTTGCTCCTGCCGGTTCGTCGAAAAAAAAACTCTGATGCGGGGCTAACTCGATGTAGGCCGATCTTTCACGATTGGAGTGGATTCCCTCGAAGAACACGGGGAAGGACGGGGAGAAATCACATGGGGAAACACTCAAGAACAAGTCCAATCACACATCCACTAGACAATCAAACACATAAGATCCACAAGGTACATGAACAACAAAGGGAAAGATACAAGGTAGAGTTCATCCCAAATCGAAAGGAGATGGGGGCTTGAATCCTAGAAGGATCTTCTCTGTAAGGTCTTGAATCCATCGGGTTCTTCTCCTAGATGGAGGTCTTGGCCTCCAATGGAGTAGTCTCTCTCTCTCTCAAGAGTAGAGGTAGGTAGGTAGGAGCAAAGCTCACATACAGATGAGCTATCACTTTGCTAACCCTAGCTAGGAGGAGGTACGGGGGTATTTATAGTCTAAGTGGACGAAAGGGTAAGTGGGAAGGGATACAAGGCCAAAGGCCCGCGGCTGCGCATAGGCAGGCAGTTATCAGACGTTCGGTTGTTGTAGGACGTCTAACGGTTCGTGGGGGACCGGACATCCGGCGGGCGTCGGAAGTCCGTCGTTTTGCTTCGAGATAGGTGGCACCGGATTTCCGGTAGTCGACGGACGTCCGGTGGCTGGAGGTCGACGGACGTCCGGAGGTCGTCGGTCATCCAGCCGCTGTAGCACGAGTCGGCTGGGGTACTTCTTGCTGGTTTGGGCATGGGCGTGTCGGACGTCCCGTGGACGCCGGTCGTCCGGGCGCTGTAGAGGGTCGGATGTCCGGTGGCTTCTGGTCGTCCGGTCCCTATAGACTCCGCAGCTCCTTCTTCCGTCTTCGCTTCCACGCTTCCCTCGCGGATGGTGTAGGCATTCCTTGGCGCTTGCACTCCTCCTTGTCGTCCGTGAAGCTCCGGCAATACCTATGCATGCACACTAGTGGAGTGTCAAGTGGTATGCCATCCTCGAAGGGGTCAAGTGAACACGTGTAAAGGAGAAGATTCACCTTTATGTATGAGAAACAGAGGTCGCACGTGTCAATTGCCAAACGGACTCTTGACATGGTAATGTCCATAGGATGCTCCACATCAAACTCTCCCTCACATATTGCCTCCCGCAGGCCTAACCATTGACCTAGTGGGTATTTTTAAGTTTTGCCAGCCATGTCTTGAGCTCGATAACTGTTGACAGTGTTGTGCACCAACAGTTCACCTGAAAGCTCAATCTTATGGGGAAATGTGGCAATACACGTATACTTAACAACAACTTGAGGCTAAATTTACTGTTAGAACATTGGATCATACTTTTACCATCATGTGCTGAGCAAGTCTCCTATTTGGGGTTTTGCAGGGAGCTCTCCGGTTTGTTGCCAAAGAAGACATGCCAAGGGGTGAGGATTCATCTACTTGCTCCTTGCCATAATTACGATTTTCTTATGTCTACTATCTCCATACTTTTTATATGTTCTTATTTTTCAGAGCCAATAAATGCAGATTTTTTTTCTATATTCTCTTTTGCTCTGAAGCACCGATACGGCCAGAAGTGCCATGTCCACGTGCAGGATGGCGCCGATACGGCGATACACACGATACGGCCGCAATACGCGTATTCCAGGAGTATCTTGATTTTTGATTAAAACAAAAGAAAAAAAAAGCAAAAGAAAAAAAAACTGATATGGTGGAGGACATGGTGTTGACCCGGCAGGATATGGTGCCCGTAGCCCAATAAAAGCCCACGTGACTAACCCTAACATTGCTCTCTCACTTTCTGTGCGGTCACTAACCCTAACATTGCTCTCTCACTTTCTGTTCGACCGCACGAGGACACACAGGTGGAATATCATTTTATTCTTACCTCTTAAAGTCCCGACTGGATCTGTCGTTCCCTCTATTTGATGTTATTTTTATGCATTCCACTGCTGAAGTTGGATACAGGTGATGGAAAGGCTATAAATCCTTTTTCATGTGTCAGCATAATGTGTTATTTTATTGCTGCGATGAGAAATGTTGAATGTACCAATTTTATATACCCAGCTAACATAGGACTGCACTATTGTAAGCTGACCATGCTATTCTATTTGACACCTCAAGTTTTCTGGTAAAATTTTATGCTTAGCTACCGTACTTGTTTTGAGTTTTCCCACAATGAGTGCATCTCTAGGTCTGATTATGCTTAATTGGCTTAAATCGAGTTTCAATTCTGAATGGAGCTATTTAATATCTGTCTCCCTGAGTTCATGTCGGGTTAGAGAATGGAGTCAACAGCTTGTCCAAAATCAAGAAGATAAGAGCGGCACCTTTTCAACCAAGCCTTTGGTATCTGCCATTTACTGGTCCCAGATGGGCTTGGCTGTTGTGTTCTCTATTATTGATATCTTAATGTATACTTTAATTTCACCAAGAAGTCGCACTCAGTAATTCCATGCAGGTTTTCAACATCTAGGTTATGAACTTCCAGAGTGAATTACAATAAACAAAGTTTCTTCCTTTTCTTTGCAGGGGATTCTGAAAAGCCTCATCATTTTGTGGTTGAACTAAAGCGAATTAATTCAGTGTAAGTATTTATCAATCTGTCGATTACGCTGATTTATTTATTTTTGGTTTACTACTCCAAATTGCTGCATCTTCAGTATGTTAAAACCCCCTTTATTTGTTACCATATGAAAACTTGGAACTATGGCATCCATCACCTGTCATGTCTCCACCTAAGGATAGATATGACGATTCTTGTTGCAAGACATTGTTGATATGATTAGGTTCTGTAAGTTAGTGCTTCATCTTCTATTGAGAAGCTGGCGTCGAGCTTGCTGGAAGGCATGGAAGGCAAGGACCTCTCGAGTAGAACTCTCGGTCGATTTCGGCGCTAGGGCTGGAATTCAAGCCTAGCCGACTTGTTAGAGCTCGGCTTGATTCGTTAACATAATGAGCTCAGTGATAGAGGCGAGGGTCCCGATCTTTTGATGAGATGATAACTATCGATTTGGTGGAATCGACTTTCACGATCCGACTACAAACGCGCACGACGTTGCGCCTTAGCAATCGCTAAACCAATCTCCTGAGGTTACTGACGATGCTGGAAGCACGATCAGCCTGACCACAAAGGTCTATTCCTGCACGCAATCGAAGAACAAGCAAGAATATGATAATGCAATCTGAATATTGTGAATATATATGAAGTATAGATAATGGTGGGGATCCGTAAGCGGTCTTGGTCTGGTCGTTGGACACAAACGAAGTACATGAAGTTGCAATGGCTAACTTTTAACTAAACAAATCCCAAGGAAAAAGCTACTAGATGGATCTACTTATATAGGAGCAAGGGGTGGCGGCCAAGGAGGTGGGAGGACGTCCCAAGGCAGCCTAAAACTAACCCTAGGTCGTACAAGACTCATGGGCCCAAGTGGAGGTGATGCAACACCTTTGGGCTTGTAGTTTGACTCGGATTCTGCTGCAACGTCAGATTGTTTCGTCCATAACTCAACGCTCCGGACGAATTTGAAGGTGAATCCAATTGGGTTGGAAAGAGCACGAAATCTAGTTTCCAACAAAAAAAGAATCACCCAATTCGGAGTCCGTATGAAAAAGTTGTTGGAGTTTTGAGTCAGGTATGTCTGTGCAGTCCGAATCTGAATCCAGAACGTGAAAGACTTGGACTCTATCTTCTCTTGGCCCAAAAGTGACGTGAGAGGACTTTTTGAACAGAACCTAAACTTCTCCTTTCCCCTTATCTTCATATGTGGATTGTACAAATGTCCCATACACCTGCAATTAGACAAAACACAAAAGTGTGTGAAGTATTCTTGTTCTGGATAACATAAATAGATTATTGAATAGTTTGCATTAGAAATCACCTGACAAATATGCATGTATGCAATATTTTTGGTCGTATCCAAGGTAGTCATGTCCTCATCATCCTCCCCTTTTTGAAAACAAAGCCGTCCTCGGCGTTGCTTAATCTGAAATGTGGCTAACAAAAGAGACAAGGTGTACATGTTGTATATGTATATGTCATCCATTTTAACTTCCCTTGATTTTTGCACATATGACACATGTATACATGAGTAACTTTCATAGTTCATAAAATCTAAAGCCAAAAAATTATCACAAGAAGTAGAAGGCATGAAAATATTGCAACTCAGTTTGCACATATAAGTGAAGCTCTTATTCATTTCAAAAGATTGGCAATGTTCATCATTAAACCATCCCAAGTTTGATGAATAAACCTTACTTGCATCAAATTTACATGCTACAACATGCTTAAATAAGCAAACATGCAATAAGTCATTGGACACAGAATCATCACCAAGATTGGAGGTCATATCAAAATGATTAAACATTGGTTCTTTTGCATCAACAGTTAATTCAATGGGTGCACTCAAAATTGTTGATATTTCAGTTGTTTGATCACATGACGCATTCATGACAGTAACAAGATTCTCTAAAATAGGTGGTGTGCTCAAATCAACAGGTAACTCAATACATGACGCATTCAAGTTAACTAGGCATGCAACATTCTCATGTAAAGTTATATCATCAATACCTTTACTGTTACCTTGTCGCAAAGATGTAGCTGATGTAGGTACGGACGTTGACAATGTACCATACCCTTGAGATGATGTCGCGCTCATAATCCGAGGTGCAACGGTGGAGGAACCAACCGGCGGTGGTGAGCATGAACTGGAATAGTAGTTGTTGTAGTCATCTAATGCATCCTCCTGTATCTGTCTCTCAAAGGTACAAGCACGGACATACATACCAGTAATGCAACGAGGAATATACTGAAATCTTGCCTGAATATCATGGTTCAAACCACCAAAAAATCTATTCATTGTATCATTCTCAGATTCTTCTATGTCACAATGATGCATATAAGATTTGAACTCTTGGTAGTAAGCATGAACAGTGTTGTTGCCTTGTTTAAATTGTTCAAATTTGCGAAGCAATTCACGACGATAGTAAGAAGGGAAAAATTGTTGTCTCATTACAGCTTTCAAAACTTTTCAAGTTATGGGTTGGTTATCAATGTTTTTCTTACAATGTACACTCCACCAAACAGAAGCAAAACCAGTAAATGCTCTAGTGGCTGCTCGCACTCGCTCAAGTTCAGAAAAGTCATGGTGACTGAAAACTTGTTCTGCTTCAAGCTCCCAAGCTAGATAAGTAGTAGGATTAAATCTACCCTCAAATGACGGTAAAAAGATAACCTGACCATGTGCTTGTGTGTGTTGTCCCAACTCTCGTGATGGTGAAGATGTGTCCGTCGTCCAAGAACTTCTATCTTCGGAACCTGTCATGACTAGTAGAAACAAGAAACAAAATTCAAGAATAATGTTCCTATGAACTACTAGGGTGTGGTGGTAAAGCACTCACAGTAAAGCAAATATCAATATCTTACAAGTTCTTACCAAGCAGCAGGTGGTGACAGGCAACCAGCGGTGTCAAATAACTCTGAAGATTGTGTAAAGCGATTGCCAGGGGAACGTACGTATACACGGTGTAGAAATATGTGGAGCTGGGTTGGCTATATATGGTAGCAAAAGATTAGCAATAATCAATTCAGAGATGCAATGTTGAATAAACGCTCAACGACGGGACTGTGCTGGTCCTAGGCTAGACCGTACTAGAGACGCGAGCCTAGAACACTAACAAAATCACGGTGCTGCACGTAAACAAGGGAGGAGCACACTCTGAATTTTTTTTCTCTTTTTTTCACTTTTTTGCAATTTTTTTCTCTTTTTTTTCCTCACACTTTTTTTCTTTTTCTTTCTCTTTTTTTTTCTCTAACTTTTTTTTATTTTTTCTCTCTCCCTCTTTCCAAAACAAACTAGATAAGATGCAGATTGGATCTAGGGAAGATGGGAACGATCTCAACTATGATTATGACAATGAACGGTGGGTAGCACGTGGAGGAGATTGATGGATGGGTGGTGGACAGCGGAAGGGATAACGATGCAGCGGCGGGGTGACTAATGTGAACAGATCTCGAAACTCTAAACGACCTAGACACTAAGACCAGCAACTCAACACGACGATGCAACCGATAATTCAACTATGTAAGCAATGAAAAGAAAATTGCAAAGGCTCAGACTGGCTTGGACAAAGAATGAATAGATCTAACTTATTTTTGTGGCTTTTTCTTGGACAATAGGTAAGAAAATAAATCTAATCTAGGAAAAACTGGAAATTCTCACCGAGCAACCTGAAAACTGATACCACTTGATAGAGGCGAGGGTCCCGATCTTTCGATGAGATGATAACTATCAATTTGGTGGAATCGACTTTGACGATCCGACTACAAACGTGCACGACGTTGCGCCTTAGCAATCGCTAAACCAATCTCCCGAGGTTACTGACGATGCTGGAAGCACGATCAGCCTGACCACGAAGGTCTATTCCTGCACGCAACCGAAGAACAAGCAAGAATATGATAATGCAATCTGAATATTGCGAATATATATGAAGTATTGATAATGGTGGGGATCCGTAAGCGGTCTTGGTCTGGTCGTTGGACACAAACGAAGTACATGAAGTTGCAATGGCTAACTTTTAACTAAACAAATCCCAAGGAAAAAGCTACTAGATGGATCTACTTATATAGGAGCAAGGGGTGGCGGCCAAGGAGGTGGGAGGACGTCCCAAGGCAGCCTAAAACTAACCCTAGGTCGTACAAGGCTCATGGGCCCAAGTGGAGGTGATGCAACACCTTTGGGCTTGTAGTTTGACTCGGATTCTGCTGCAACGTCAGATTGTTTCGTCCATAACTCAACGCTCCGGACGAATTTGAAGGTGAATCCAATTGGGTTGGAAAGAGCACGAAATCTAGTTTCCAACAAAAAAAGAATCACCCAATTCGGAGTCCGTATGAAAAAGTTGTTGGCGTTTTGAGTCAGGTATGTCTGTGCAGTCCGAATCTGAATCCAGAACGTGAAAGACTTGGACTCTATCTTTCTCTTGGCCCAAAAGTGACGTGAGAGGACTTTTTGAACAGAACCTAAACTTCTCCTTTCCCCTTATCTTCATATGTGGATTGTACAAATGTCCCATACACCTGTAATTAGACAAAACACAAAAGTGTGTGAAGTATTTTTGTTCTGGATAACATAAATAGATTATTGAATAGTTTGCATTAGAAATCACCTGACAAATATGCATGTATGCAATATTTTTGGTCGTATCCAAGGTAGTCATGTCCTCATCACTCAGTTTGAAACTCGGCTTGACTCATGTAACTTGCGTGCTAGCTCGTTAAACTTGTTATAGATATGGATAATAAAGTATATATTTTACATACGCAATTAATCTACAAAAATATACTTGTAGGCCCATATATTTCTTCACAAATCACAACAATGAACAATTTACACTAAAGGGAGCTTAGTGCATTCCACACATGACAATAATCAACAACAATATTTTATCTTATTTCATTTCTGATGTGGAAGAATCTGTTGCTGGCATCCCCGTCCTGAAACCTGATCTGTCGAATCCTGATGTGAAATTTCGCCTTCTCCTAGAGCTTGCCTTAATGTGGAAGAACCTGGTGCTAGTATCCTTGTCCCAAATCCTGATCTGTCGCGAACGCTGACACATTCTCGTGCTTTCCACCGCTGCGATGCCCAGCAACCTATGTTTGAGGGCTTTGTGGAAACCCAACTCCTCCTGAGTCAGAACCCTCTCCTCTTGGGCTTGATCAAGCCTTGGAATTATTTCCGAGGCCACCGCAAATTGGAGCCTGAGATTCCCAACCGTCTCCGAGCTCCATCGTTGGATCGCGCTAGCTGTTCTGGATAACTTGATGTGGAGGGACCTAAGCGCATTTGTGCCCAGCACTGGTATGTTCCAAGCCGTGGCCACAATCTGCTCCAGCCCAGGCAGTTTGAACCAAAAGGCCTCAAAACGGAAGCACCTGTCGTCTTGTATTGCTGCTCGCCTATAAGAAGCATGGGGCAGTGGTCGGAGATCATTGTGGACGCCACATGGAGCGCGCATGCTGGGAAGAGGCCATCCCAGGCCGAGGAGTAGAACATCCGATCCAACTTGCAGAGCGCCACATCCCCCCTTTCATTTGACTAGGTAAAACGCCTCCCATTGAGCTAGATCTCCTTTAGGTCTAGCCGATCGATCATGGATCTGAATGAGCCCATAATCCTCCTATTAAAGTTTTTGTTGTTTTTATCTTGCGCCTTGAGACTGATGTTGAAATCCCCGATCACTAGCGACCTGTCCGAGTTGGTTGGCCTAATCTGCTGGAGCTCTTGGATGAAGAGCAGTTTGTCGGTGTCGTCCTGTGGTCCTGTGGTCTAGCTTTACGACCACTCCGAACACCCTCGTTTGGCGTTGGAGGGCGGATGGCCAGTACTCTTCCCAGAGCTGTCATGACACCCTCTTTCAGAGAGCGGTTCATTGTTGCTCCTGGAAGCTCAATTGGAAGGGTCAAGTCCTTCATCTGGCTACCATGCTGGATTGCCGAGCGGCTTGCGCGTTGGCGGTTGCAGCATGCACCTCGCTGTGTGCTTTATGACCAGTTCAAGGAGATGATGGCCCATCTGATGGGGAACGAAGCATGAAAATAAATAAAATTCCTACGAACACCCAAGATCTAATCTAGGAGATTCATGGCAACGAGAGGGAAGTGTGTCTACATACCCTTGTAGACCGAAAGCGTTAGCGTATGTAACACGGTCGATGTAGTCGTACTCTTCATGATCCAATCACGATCCAATTCGATCTAGTGCCGAATAGACGACACCTCCGAGATTAGCACACGTTCAGCTCAATGGCGTCCTCTCCTTGATCAAGCAAGCGAGGGAGAGGAGGTAGATGAGATCAGAACCAGCACAGCGGTATGGTGGTGGTGGTGGCAGCGGAATTCCGGCAGGGCTTCGCCAAGCGCGTATCGGAGAAACGTGGGATGAGTTGGGAGAGGCAATGTGTTGTAGGGTGAAACCCTAGAGGGGATCTTTTCACACTTGGAGGGGGAAAAGAGGAAGAACACACAAGAACACAAGGAGGAAATCACTCTAACAAACCCAAATAACACATCCACTAGAGTAGCATACAAGAGATCCACAAGCATACATGAACAATTCAAGGAAAATAGCACTAGGGTAAAAGTTCTTCCCTAGGTGTGAGGTCTTGATATCCAAGAGGATCTTCTCCAAGAGGAGGTCTAGATCTCCAAGAGGAGGAAGATGAGCAAAGCTCTCTCTTTGTCTATGTAATACTTTGCTAACCTCTCAAATGAGCTAGGGAAGGAGTTTATATAGCCTAGGGACAAAATAGAAGGGAGAGAGGGATACAAGGGTCAAAACCCCAATTGCACGCATGCACTCTCCGAAGGGGCCGGGCACCCGGGGTAAAGGGGTTTGGGCACCCGGAACGGACAGGGACATGCGCTCAGGTTCGGCTGGGCACCTGGACCGGTCAAGAGCCGGCTGACGGTGGGCCGGGCACCCGGGGGTCCCAAGCCCGGACACCCGGGGTGGCGCCAGGCGGCTTGAGCAAGGAGCCAGGCACCCAGGGCTCCAAGGCCGGGCACCCGAGGTCGGCTGGGAGCAGCGCGCAGGGGGCTGCGGGCACACGGGCCCTCCATGGCCGGGCACCCGGGGCTAGCAGGGGACGCACCCAGGTTGGGGCCGGGCACCCGGAGCCAAAGTGGCCGGGCACCCGGAGTGTCCAGGGTCTCCCCTTCTTCATTCTTCTCACTCCATTCTTCCTTCTCCTCGTCCATAGGTGCTCGGGTCTCCATGCTAGCCTCTTCACGATCATCACTTTGGTACCTAAGCATGCATAACACTTCCGTTTGAGGTAGGAGCCAACTCTCGTGTGAATTTGAATGGAGCTCGAAGAGGGAGGAGTTAACCTCGTTCTCTATGGCGCGTGCACGTGCTCTTGTCACTGGTCCTCTCGGTGCTTGTGGTGGTGATGGAGTGTCCATGTGGATGGACGAGGGATGCTTCACATCATCCCCCCCCCCCCTTGGGAGAGATCCGTCCACGGATCGTGATCTTCATCACCATGGTACTTGGCCAAGTCTTTGACGTTGAAGCTGTTGCTTACGTTGTATTTGTCACGTGGAATGTCGATCTTGTAGGCGTTGTCGTTGTAGCGTGCGAGCACCTTGAATGGTCCATCGGCTCTCGGAAGTAGCTTGGACTTGCGCTCCTTGCGGAGATGCGACCATACTAGATCGCCCGGTTGGAACACCATCGATGACTTGTTGATGTTGAGCTTGGAGGCGAGGCGGTGTACTTGACGCTTGATCGTGGAACGTGTTTCTTCATGCATCTTCTTGAGGTAGGTGGCTTGCACTAGCGTCGATGTTCGCTTGTTCTTGTAGCGGTAGAGGAAGGATGTCCAACGGCGACAAAGGGTTGAAGCCATAGACAACCTCGAAGGGGGACTTGCTAGTGGTAGTGTGTCTTGCGCGGTTGTAGGCGTACTTGGCAATGGGTAAGCACTCCTCCCACTCCTTGATGTTCTTCTTGATCAACACGCATAGGAGAGTGGCGAGCGTCCGGTTGGTGACTTCCGTTTGGCCATCTGTTTGAGGATGATATGCCGTGGAGAAGAGTAGCTTGATTCCGAGCTTGGCGCATAACGTCTTCCAAAAGTAGCTTAAGAACTTGACGTCTCGGTCCGACACAATTGTCTTTGGCACTCCGTGTAACCTCAAGATTTCCCTACAAAAAAGATTTGCAACATGTGAAGCATCGTCTATCTTATTGCATGGGATAAAATGAGCCATTTTAGAGAATCGGTCCACAACAACAAATACGGAATCATTGCCATTTTAAGTCCTAGGTAATCCAAGCACAAAATCCATGCTAATATCTTCCCATGGTTGATGTGGAATAGGAAGTGGCATACGTAAACCATGGGATTGAGATTGTGACTTAGCTTTGCGGCATGTAGAGCACCGGTTAGTGAAGCGTGAGACATTGCGGAACATCTTGGGCCAAAAGCAGTTCTTGGAGAGCATGGCAAAAGTCTTGTTGCGTCCAAAATGTCCCATGAGTCCGCCTCCATGAGCCTCTTGCAAAGGTAACAAACGAAGAGAAGACTCGGGGATGCATAGTTTGTTAGCTCTCATTAGATAACCATCTTCGATATAATATCGTTCCCAAGATGTATACGTCACACACTTAGCAAAAGGAGTAGCAAAAGTCACATCGTGCTCATACAAATCTTTGATATGATCAAATCCGACAACATTCAATTCAAGTTGAGTAATTAACATGCATTTGCGGGAAAGAGCATCCGCCACAACATTTTCTTTGCCCTTAATGTACTTGATCACATAAGGGAAAGATTCAATAAATTCACTCCATTTAGCATGCTGTTTATTCAACTTGGTTTGACCTTTTAAGGTACTTAAGTGTCTCATGACCGGTATGTATGACAAACTCATGTGGGCGGAGGTAATGCTCCCAAACATGCAACACACGCACTAAAGCATACAATTCTTTGTCATAGATGAGATAGTTAAGTTGAGCACAGGGAAGTTTTTCACTAAAATATACAATGGCTCGCTTTTCTTGCATCAACACTCCACCAATTCCGTTACCACTAGCATCACAATGAACCTCAAAAGTTTTGTCAAAGTTAGGCAAAGCAAGAATCGGAGCATGAGTAAGCAAAGATTTGAGCTCATCAAATGCGGTAGATTGCAAAGGTCCCCAAACAAAGGGAGCATTTTTCTTACTCAAGGCATGCAACGGGGCGGCAATAGTGCTAAAATCTTTCACAAAGTGACGATAGAAACCCGCTAGACCAAGGAAACTACGCACTTGTTGCAAATTAGTTGGTTGTAGTTTTAATTGCTTCAACTTTTGACTCGTCAACATGGACACCCTTGGAAGAAACAACGAAACCCAAGAAAACAAGCTTGTCAACACCAAAAGTGCATTTTTCCATGTTGGCATAAAGACGTTCCTTTTGAAGAGTTTGCAAAACGGCCCTAACATGATTTACATGATCTTTGATGGATTTGCTAAAAACAAGTATATCATCAAAGTAGACCACAACAAACACTCCAATGTATGGACGAAGCACGAAATGCATAAGACGCATGAAAGTACCGGGAGCTTTCGATAAACCCATAGGCATAACTAACCACTCGTACAAGCCAAATTTAGTTTTAAAAGCGGTTTTCCATTCATCACCTTCTTGTATGCGGATTTGATAGTAAGCACTTTTGAGATCAATTTTTGAGAAAATAGTGGCACCGCTAAGCTCATCTAGCATATCATCAAGGCGAGGTATGGGATGCCTATATCGAATGGTGATAGCATTGATGGGTCTACAATCGGAACACATGCGAAAACTACCATCTTTCTTAGGCACTAGGATAACCTGAACGGCACAAGGGCTTAAGCTTTCATGTACATGACCGTTGTCGATGAGTTGTTGTACTTGCCGTTGGATCTCCTTAGTTTCTTCGGGGTTGACGCGTTATGGAGCCTTGTTCGGAAGGGGCACTCCGGAGACGAGGTCTATCCGATGTTCAATGCCACGTAGAGGAGGAAGTCCGGGAGGTAGCTCATCGGGAAATACATCCGTGAATTCCCGCAACAAGTTAGAGAACACTAGAGGAAAAGGATTAGGAGTGTTAGTTCTTGCCACCTCATCTTTGCATAGTAGGACATAGTGGATGACACTCGATGGGTTCTCACACACTTCTCTCATCTCTCTTTTTGTGGCTACGAGGATTAAGTTTTTGTCTCTTGGCGAAGAGTCACTCAATTTGGGCTTGTGGCGCTCACTTTCTTTGTGGTGGTGCACTCTCTCACTAGTATCTCCACGAGGTGTGGATGCTTGCTTGTCAGTGATCACTTGGCTTGGTGACATTGGTCGTAGCACGTACTCCTTGCCCTTCATCTTGAAGCTATAGTGGTTTGTTCTTCCGTTGTGGATGACGCTGCGGTCGAATTGCCAAGGTCTTCCCAAGAGAAGATGGCACTCGGACATAGGAACCACGCCGCACTCCAAGGTGTCCTCGTAGGCGCTGATCTTGAAGGAAACTTGCACCGTATGCTCCACTTGAATTGTGCCGGAGTCGCTTAACCATTGGACCTTGTAGGGACGAGGATGCTTCTTCTTGACCAATTGCAGCTTGGAACATAGCTCTTCACTTGCCAAGTTGTGACAACTTCCTCCGTCGATGATGACTTTCACGGAACGCCCGTTGATGCCGGCCTTGGTGTGGAAGATGTGGCACCGTTGGTCTTCCTCTTGGTGGTGTTGGAGCGTGAAGACCTTGGAGACCACGAGAGAGGGACTTGAATCGTTGTCACAAAATACTTGATCATCTTCATCTTCGTTCACGCGCCGGTGCATGGCCACGTGCTCAAGGGCTTCCATTTCTTCTTCGCTCATGGAGTCGTATGTGCCATCATCGTTGAAGATCATGGTTCGCTTGTTGGTGCATTTGGAAGACTTGTGTCCTCGGCCACCACATGTGAAGCACTTGATAGAACTTGTCTTGACAGGGTCATTTGGTGGCGCCGAAGATGAGGGAGTCTTGGATTTGTAGGTGCTTGCCGGATGACGAGTCGAGGAAGGCGTAACTTGCTTGGAACTTGACTTGTCGCCGGTACTTGGTGATGCTCTAGTTGAGGTAGGAGGTGCCGAAGTCGCGGGAGCTTGGTTGTAGGAGCCGTAGGTCTTGGACGAGTACTTGGTGTATTTGAAGTCATCTTGCACTTGTCGCTCGGCCTTGGTCGCTTGATGAACTAGCTCGAGAAGGTTGGAGTATGGTTGGAAGTCGGCAATCCGCTTGATTGGGTGGTTGAGGCCGTTCAAGAAGCGTGCCAAGTTTGCTTGTCATCTTCCTTGACATTGGCTCTTATCATGGCAACCTCCATTTCTTGGTAGTATTCTTCCACCGTCTTCGTGCCTTGCTTGAGGAGTTGCAACTTCTTGAAGAGATCACGGGTGTAGTGTGCAGGCACGAAGCGAGCTCTCATGACATCCTTCATTTGCGTCCAAGTTGTGATTGATGGTTCGCCTCTTGCTTGTCGTCGCTCGATTACTTGTTCCCACCAAATGAGGACGTAGTCTTGAAACTCGAGGGAGGCCATGGCGATCTTCTTTTCCTCGTCGTAGTTGTGAAGACGGAATATCTTGTCCACCTTCAATGCCCATGAGAGATATTCTTCGGGATCATTGCTTCCGGGGAACTTGGGCATGGTGAACTTGAGCTTGTCGTGGCGGAGTTCTTCGTCGTAGTGGCGATTTTGATGTTGCTCTTGACGAGGAGGAAGGTCCTCAAATGCTCGTTCCTCGTGATGTCGCTCTTGTCGTGGAGGAGGACGAGGCATGTGCGCTTGGTTTCTTCTTTCTTGTTGCTCTTCAAGTCGAGCGGCTTCTTCTTGTCGTGCTTGACGAAGTGCTTCTTCTTGTTCACGGACTTGGCGGTTGCGCTCTTCGACGGCTCTAGTGGCCTCCTTGAGTGTGCGTTGAGCTTCGAGTGCTTGAGCTTCACGTTCGAGGGCTTGTGCTTCACGACGCTCTTGTGTTGTCGAATTGCATCACCGTCTTGAGGTGGTTGACGTTGCACTTCTGGAGGTATTTGCTCTTGCTCCATTGCTTCTTGTGCTTGTTGTCGCGCCCTTTCACGTGCCCGGACTCGGTCTTGTAAGCCATTGCCTTGGAATGGATTTTCGTGAGCTTGGCGATCTTGGGGGTCATCACGTCGAGGAAAACGAGCTCGTGGAGGACTTGCATCGTAAGAGGAGTAGTCCGAAGATTGCCGACTTGAGCGGCGGCTTGAGTGGCGCCGTCTTGACGAAGAGGTTGAGGAAGACGTGCGTCTCACGATCGTGTTGTGGAATTCTTCCATTTGTGTGGTGAACTTGGCGTCGATATAGTCGCGGTTCCTTGCTTCCGATTGACGAAGGTCGGTGGCGAGTTGTTCACTGCGTTCACCCAAGGCTTCACTTTCTTGATTGAGAGCTCGTTGCACGATGAAGAAGTGGCTCTTGGCGATGTAGTCGCGATCATAACCTTGCTCCTCGAAAAGTGGGTTCGCCGAAAAACTTGGCCTATCCATCATAACCAAGTGGGGCGAGTAGGAAAATGAGAGAACAATACCGAAGTTACCTTTTCCGAGGATTGTGGATGTATCAAGTGTCGCTCAATGTAATGCCACGATAGGAGAATTGGTACCGGGTTTGTTTCTCACACCTAGACAAGTAAAGCTTATGGAGTAACTCGGTTAGGATGGTGGCAAAAATTTCAAGCAAATGTTAGTCAAGATATCGATAAGGTTGAGAAGGTTCACAAAATTACAAGTAAAGCAAATAGATCAAACCCAAGAAAATCACTAGGAACTCACACACGAACGATTGATGGGATCCGCACAACCAAGGAATGAGCTCAAAATGTGAAACCACGGAAAATGCTCTTGTTGTACGGATGCTAGAGAGACGCTAGCTCGATTGCTCAAATGGGCAAGATACGCTTGTGCACCAACCTATGAGAGAAACGTGCCGTCTTCAATCCGAACCATACTATGTATGCAGTGACCAAGATGATATATCGATGCAAAGTGGCTCAATGCTATTGCTTACAAGCTCTTTGTTTCTCCTCTTTTGCTTAAAAGCTTTTCTTTCTTTCTCTTTTTTTTCCACTATGCTTGATGCTCGAGCCAAATATGATATGAGACAAGTATGTAAGATATGCACGGGAGAGACTTAGGACACAATGATGATAGCAAGATCACTACGGTGCACAATAGCGTGGCCCGGCAATTCTCAACTCGCTAGTCTCGATGGATAAGTGACGCAAAATGGCTCGGGTTATCAATGCAAAAGCAAGGAAATGAACGAAGTGTCGTCGAGGTTACCGTCCTTTCTTACGGTTAGCGGTGTCAACGGTGAATGCGATGATGAATGGCGGTGATGTCGATGTCACACGTTCCTAAGTAGCCGAAACACCTTAGGAAACGGAAAACGCAACTGAAAATCTGTCAAATGCGGAAGGTGGGTGCTTTTATGGTGAATTTTTTGATGGAGGCAAATGGTGGTGGTAATAATATATGGGGATGGGGGATGTCAAGAGCTTCCAAACGAGCTAAAGAAGACGAAAAACGGACTTGGGAGTTGGAAGTTATGGCCGAAACG
>NC_053023.1:311907380-311927359 GCF_003073215.2 Triticum urartu
CTTGGGCCAATAGTAGTTCTTTGAGATCGTAGCGAACGTCTGGTCGTGTCCAAAATGTCCCATTAATCCTCCTCCATGATATTCCTGCAAAAGCAACAAACAAAGGGAAGACTCGGGGATGCAAAGCTTGTTAGCTCTCATAAGATATCCATTTTTGATGTAATAGCGTTCCCAAGATGTGTGTGTCAAACACTTGGCATAAGGAGTAGCAAAAGTAGGATCATGCTCATACAAGTCTTTTATGTGCTCAAAGCCAATGACATTCAACTCAAGTTGAGTAACAAGCATGCATATGCGGGAAAGGGCGTCCGCCACAATGTTTTCCTTACCTTTGATGTACTTGATGACATAAGGAAAAGACTCAATAAATTCACTCCATTTAGCATGACGCTTGTTCAACTTGGTTTGTCCCTTAAGACACTTGAGCGTTTCATGCTCGGTATGAATGATAAATTCATGAGGGCGAAGATAGTGTTCCCATTCATGCAAAACATGGACTAAAGCATATAGCTCTTTGTCATATCATCGAAGTAGACCACAACAAACACACCAATGTATGGGCGAAAGACATGATTCATAAGACGAAAAAAGTACCTGGTGCTTCCGATAGACCCATAGGCATGACTAACCGCTCATACAAGCCAAACTTGGTTTTGAAAGCGGTTTTCCATTCATCACCCTCTTGTATGCGGATTTGATAGTAACCACTATTAAGATCAATTTTTGAAAAGATAGTGGCACCACTAAGTTCATCAAGCATATCATCAAGGCATGGAATGGGATACCTATAACGAACGGTGATAGCATTGATAGGTCTACAATCGTAGCACATGCAAAAGCTACCGTCTCGTTTTGGCACAAGAATGACCGAGACGGCACAAGGGCTCAACCTTTCACGCACATGTCCATGGTCTATGAGATGGTTTACATGCCTTTGTATTTCTTTCGTTTCTTCGGGGTTGACGCGGTAGGGAGCTTTGTTCGGAAGACGTGCTCCGGGGATGAGGTCGATGCGGTGCTCGATGCCTCGTAGTGGATGATGAGGACATCAACACCATTGTTAGACCCACAACCCCTGCTGCTATACATACTGGACCAATTACTAGAGCTTGCGCACGCCAGTTGAATTATCAGGTACTTTCGTTTCTTGGTAACGATTCTAATGTTCATGAGAATATGATGCTGCCTAAATTAGATACATTTGTTTTGCTTACAAATGAAGGGCCTAGCTTGGACAAGAAAGATGAACCTTGGAGCAAGTTCAAGCATGGAGATGATGGCATGCGCAAGGGGATAAAGAACAGAGTTACAAGTGATGATTTCAGGACTTTAAAGCCACCATAAGGAGTGCATGAAGCATTGGACGAAATATACAAGATGCCTCTTCATAAATTTCGTCCAAAGGCTATTCTAGGTGATGTGTCACCTTATTATTGGGCCAGGCCCATGTATTTTCGAAATACTTAAGTATAGGCTGTTTTTAGAGTCCGTATGTGTGGGGAAACAAGAGTTAGGGTTGGTTTCGGACCCCTCCTCCAAGGGCCACGAATCCCCCCCTCTTCCTCCATATATATAGCCCTTAGGGCGTCGTTTAGACTTTGGGTTTTGTTTATATTAAAAGTTCGCCATAGTTGCAACTTTGCGTACTTCGTTTGTGTCCAACGACCAGACCAAGACGTCACAGAAACCCACCTTAATTAATAAAGCTTTCCTCTTTTATTCGCAATATCCAGATTTCAATATCAGTTTCTTGCTTGTTCCTTGTTTTCTCGTGGGAAATAGACCCTCGTGGTCAGGTTGATCATGCTCCGGCGTGGTCAGTAACCCTCTTAAGTTGGTTTAGCGATTTCTAAGGCGCGGCTTCTTCACACGTTCGTAGTCGGATCGTCAAAGTCGACTCCCATAGAAAACGATATTATCTCATCGAAACATCGGGACACCTTCGCCTCTATCAAGTGGTATCAGATTTTTAGGTTGCTCGGTGAGATTTTACAGTTTTTCATACTTTAGATCGAGTCTGTTCTTCATACCTATAGTCCATGAAAAAAGCCAAAAAATTAGGGTTAGTTCATCATATCCGAACCAATCTGAGCCTTTACATAGTCTTTTTAGAGTTTTGCTTTGTTGAATTTGCCGTTGCATCATCGTGTCGAGTTGCTGGTCTTAGCGTCTAGTCCCTTAGAGTTTCGAGTTCTGTTCACAGGTTGTCACGCCGCCGTCGCACCATCGTGATCATCATTGCCATATACCACCACCCCACCATATACATCACCGCTGCCATATACAACCACCAATCCGAGTCCACATATACCATCGCCATATACAACCACCAATCCGAGTCCAGATATACCATCGTCATATACAACCACCAGTCCAAGTTCCACCAGATTCATTGCCGCCACCAGTCCGAGTTCCACCAGATTCATCTGCGCTACCAGTCCGAGTCCAGTATTTGTTGCTTTGTTTTCGAGTTCCAGATCACGCGATACTTCGAGTCGTGACAGAGTAGGACTCCCAAAATTCCGTGCTGCCCGTAGTAGAAAAATAGTTCCAAACTTGAAAAAAAAATTAAGTCTGGAAAATTCTGGCTAGGCAATTTTTAGACCATTTGTAGACTTTTTCGAAAGAAAATGTTGCGGAGCAAAAAAAAGAGGAAAAAGTGCAAAAAAAGTGAAAAAAAGAAAAAAATTCAGAGAATGCTCCTCCCTTGTTTATGTGCCGTGATTTTGTTCGTGTTCTAGGCTCGTGTCTCTAGTACAGTCTAGCCTAGGACCAGCACAGTATCGTCGTTGAGCGTTTATTCAACTTTGCATCTCTGAATTGATTATTGCTTACCCTTTTTGCTACCATATTATAAGCCTTCCTAGCTCCACATACATCTACATCGTACGTTTGACTCTCCCTAGTACTCGCTCTATCCAAGCATTGAGAGTTTTCACTACGACGGTTGCCGATCACCGCCTGCTGCTGGGTAAGAACTGGTAAGAACTTGAGATTTGCTTGACGGATATTTGACACCCACCACCACCTCTTGTTAGTAGTTTGTAGGATCATATTCTTGTGTGTTTCTATTGCTGCTAACCATGGCAGGATCACAAGCCGACGAGACTGACTGGGAGAACATGACGAATAAGGAGTTGCGTGATAAATTTTAGCAAATGATGAGTGGATAGGTACAAGATGTGCTAAATAGATTTGAAGAGGCCATGTAGAAGATAGATGGCACGGAGAAGACGTTCGAAACAAAGCTTGATAACAAGTTTAATGAATTGCTCATGCGTCTTCCACCACCACCATCGGCTGCACCTAACGCACCTCTACGACAACAAGAACAATAACAACAAAAACAACAACAACAACAACAACAACAACAACAACGACGACTACCTCCATGTTGCGAAACAGCCCTCCGCCGAGCGAGCCGTCTCCCTCTTGCGCCTGGCCAAACTGTTGGTGCTGCTGTTGATACTTCCATCGCTCCTACTGCTGATGCGGAGGAGGATGATTTTGCGGTAGATTATGAGAATGAGGTTGATCAAAATCAGAACTACGTGCAACCACTAGCACCACAACCACCAGGTCATCCACATGCAAATAATGGCAATGGTAGGGCTCCCCCTTAGGTACGAGATCATGACCATCTCCCGAAACTGAAATTGAATATTCCACCATTTGAGGGTAGATATGTTCCTGATATATATCTTACTTGGGAGTTAGAAACTGAACAACGATTTACATGTTTACAATATCCTGAGGAGAGACGTGTTCCTGCTGCTGTTTGTGCTTTCACTAGCTTTGCATGTATTTGGTGGTCTGAACATTGTAGATTATATCCTATTCCAACAACTTGGGCTGCTTTGAAAGCTGCTATGTGTACTCGTCGGGTTCCACCTTATTAGCAACGTGAATTACTTCAAAAATTGCAGCGCTTAAGACAAGGAAAAAATTCTATAGAAGAATATTATCAGGAATTACAAACTGGCATGATTAGATGTGGTATTGTTGAGGAGAATGAAGCTATGCTTGCACGTTTTATGGGTGGATTAAATAGCGAGATTCAGACCATTGTAGAGTATAAGGAGTATACTAATATCACTCGTTTATTCCATCTTGCTTGTAAAGCTGAACGTGAAGTGCAGGATCGACAGGCATTGGCGCGAACTAACTTTTCTGTAGGTCGATCTTCATCATGGACACCACGTGCATCCTCTACTTCCACTGCACCAGCACCTCCATCAGGTGCCACCTCAAGCCGTGATACAAGAAAGCAGACACAACTACCACTATCTGCCAAGAGCAGACTTGTCGGGCCTGCGCAAAGCTCTTCTTCCATGGCATCAACAGGGCACACAAGTGATATTATTTATCGTCGTTGTAAGGGAAGAGGACATTTTGCGAGAGAATGCAAATCTCAGCGTGTGATGATTGCTACTAAGAATGGTGGGTATGAGTCCGCTAGTGACTATGATGAGGAGACTTTGGCTCTTATTACACGTGACGAACACGGTGGAGACGATTCTGATCATGAGACGCAATACATGGCTCCTGAAGATGCTGACAGGTATGAATGTTTAGTTGCTCAACGTGTTTTGAGTGTGCAGGTTACACAAGCCGAGCAAAATCAGAGGCATAATTTGTTCCATACAAAGGGAGTTGTGAAGGAACGTTCTGTTTGCGTGATCATAGATGGAGGGAGCTGCAATAACTTGGCTAGCATGGAGATGGTGGAGAAGCTATCTCTCACCACAAGACCACATCCACATCCTTACTACATCCAATGGTTCAACAACAGCGGCAAGGTTAAGGTAACACGTACTGTTCGTGTGCATTTTAGTATCTCTACATATGCTGATTATGTTGATTGTGATGTGGTACCTATGCAAGCATGTTCCTTATTACTTGGTAGACCATGGCAATTTGATAAAAATTCTGTACACCATGGTAGAAACAATCAGTATACTCTTGTTCATAAGGATAAAAATATTACTTTGCTTCCTATGACTCCTGATTCCATTTTGAAAGATGATATTAATAGAGCTAATAAAGCAAAATAGGAGACAAATAAGAGTGAAATCAGATTGTGGCAAAAGAATTTGAGCACCAAATGAAGCCTAATAATAAACCATCTAGTGTTGTTTCTGAAATTAAATTGAAAAGTGCATGTTTACTTGCCACCAAATCTGATATTGATGATCTAGATTTTAGCACATCTGTTTGCTATGCTTTTGTGTGCAAAGAGGCATTATTTTCATTCGAGGATGTGCCTTCCTCTTTGCCTCCTGCTGTCACTAGCATTTTGCAGGAGTTCGCTGACGTCTTTCCACAAGATGTGCCACCGGGATTACCACCTATTCGAGGGATTGAGCATCAAATTGACTTAATTCCCGGTGCTTCGTTACCCAACCGTGCACCATACCGTACCAATCCAGAGGAGATGAAGGAGATTATGCGTCAAGTACAAGAACTGCTTGACAAAGGTTATATACGCGAATCCCTTAGTCCTTGTGTTGTTCCTATCATTTTAGTGTTGAAAAAGGATGGTACGTCGCGTATGTGCATTGATTGTAAAGGCATTAATAATATTACTATTCATTATCGTCATCCTAATCCTAGGCTAGATGATATGCTTGATGAATTGAGTGGCTCTACAATATTCTCCAAAGTTGATTTGTGTAGTGGATACCATCAACTTTGTATGAAATTGGGAGATGAATGGAAAACGACATTTAAAACTAAGTTTGGATTATATGAGTGGTTAGTCATGCCTTTTGGGTTAACTAATGCACCTAGTACTTTCATGAGATTAATGAACGAAGTTTTACGTGCTTTCATTGGACGATTTGTGGTAGTTTACTTTGATGACATATTGATTTATAGCAAATCTTTGGAGGAACATTTGGAACATTTACGTGTTGTTTTTATTGCCCTACGTGATGCGCGTTTGTTTGGTAACCTTGGACTGTGTACCTTTTGCACCGATCAAGTATCTTTTCTTGGCTATGTTGTTACTCCACAGGGAATTGAAGTTGATAAAGCCAAGATTGAAGCTATTGAGAGTTGGCCGCAGCCCAAAACAGTCACACAAGTGAGGAGTTTCCTTGGCCTCGCTAGTTTCTATAGGCGTTTTGTGAGAGATTTCAGCACCATTGCTGCACCTCTCAACGAGCTTACAAAGAAGGATGTGCCTTGTTTGGGGTACCGCACAGGAAGAGGCCTTCACGGTATTGAAAGATAAGTTGACACATCCTCCTTTACTCCAACTTCCTGATTTTGATAAGACTTTTGAGCTTGAATGTGATGCTAGTGGAATTGGATCAGGAGGTGTGTTATTACAAGATGGCAAACCTGTTGCATACTTTTCTGGAAAATTGAGTGGGCCTAGTCTGAACTATTCTACTTATGATAAAGAATTATATGATCTTGTTCGGACCTTAGAAACATGGCAACATGATTTATGGCCCAAGGAATTTGTTATACATTCTGATCATGAATCTTTGAAACACATTAAAAGTCAAGCAAAACTGAACCGTAGACATGCTAAATGGGTTGAATTCATTGAGACTTTTCCTTATGTCATTAAACACAAGAAGGGTAAAGAAAATGTTATTGTTGATGCATTGTCTCGTCGTTATACTATGCTTTCACAACTTGACTTTAAAATATTTTGTCTGGAGACCATCAAAGATCAATATGTGCATGATGCTGAATTTAAAGATGTATTGCAGAATTGTAAGGAAGGGAGAACTTGGAACAAGTTCGTTCTTAACGATGGATTTGTGTTTCGTGCTAACAAGCTATGCATTCCAGCTAGCTCCGTTCGTCTTTTGTTGTTGCAGGAGGCGCATGGAGGAGGATTAATGGGACACTTTGGCGTCAAGAAGATGGAGGATATACTTGCTACACATTTTTTTAGCCAAAGATGGGACGTGATGTTGAGCGCTTTGTTGCCCGCTGCACTACATGTCAAAAGGCTAAGTCACGACTAAATCCTCATGGTTTATATATGCCTTTGCCTGTACCTAGTGTTCCTTGGGAGGATATATCTATGGATTTTGTTTTAGGTTTACCTCGAACAAAGAAGGGGAGGGATAGCATATTTGTTGTCGTGGATAGGTTCTCGAAAATGGCACACTTTATACCATGTCATAAAAGTGATGATGCTGTTAATGTTGCTGATTTGTTCTTTCGTGAAATTATTCGCTTGCATGGTGTGCCAAATACTATTGTTTCAGATCGTGATACTAAATTTCTTATCCACTTTTCGAGATGTTTATGGGCTAAGTTGGGGACTAAACTGCTTTTTAGTACTACTTGTCACCCCCAAACTGATGGACAAACTGAAGTAGTCAATAGAACATTGTCTACTATGCTTAGGGCTGTTTTGAAGAATAACAAGGAAAATGTGGGAAGAATGCTTGCCTCATATTGAATTTGCTTATAATCGTTCATTGCATTCTACTACTAAGATGTGCCCTTTTGAAATTGTGTATGGTTTCCTACCTCGTGCACCTATTGATTTGTTGCCTCTTCCATCTTCAGAGAAGGTTAATTTTGATGCTAAAGAACGTTCTGAATTGATTTTAAAAATGCATGAGTTAACTAAGGAAAACATTGAGCGTATGAATGCTAAATATAAACTTGCTGGAGATAAGGGTAGAAAACATGTTGTGTTTGCGCCTGGAGATCTTGTTTGGTTACATTTGCGTAAAGATAGATTTCCTAATCTGCGCAAATCAAAGCTAATGCCACGTGCTGATGGTCCTTTTAAGGTGTTAGAGAAAATAAATGATAATGCATATAAACTTGAGCTACCTGTAGATTTTGGGGTTAGTCCCACTTTTAACATTGCAGATTTGAAGCCTTATTTGGGTGAGGAAGATGCGCTTCCGTCGAGGACGACTTCATTTCAAGAAGGGGAGGATGATGAGGACATCAATACCATTGTTACACCCACAGCCCCTACTGTTACATATACTGGACCAATTACTAGAGCTCGCGCACGCCAATTAAATTACCAGGTACTTTCGTTTCTTGGTAATGATTCTAATGTTCATGAGATTATGACGCTGCCTAAATTGGATACATTTGTTTTGCTTACAAATGAAGGGCCTAGCTTGGAGAAGGATGAACATTGGAGCAAGAACACGCATGGAGTTGATGGCATGCGCAAGGGGATTCAAGAACGGAGTTACCAAGTGATGATTTCAGGACTTTGAAGCCGCCATAAGGAGTGCATGAGCCTTGACGAAATATACAAGATGCCACTTCATAATATTCGTCATAGCTATTCTAAGGTGCTGCGTCACCCTTATTAATGGGCCAGGCCATGTAATTTCGAAATACTTAAGTATAGGCTATTTTTAGAGTCCGTATGGTGTGGGGAAACAAGAGTTAGGTTGGTTTCGGACCCACCCTCAAGGCGCCACGAAATTCCCCCTCTTCCTCCATATATACGTCCTTAGGGCGTCGTTTAGACTTTGGGTTTTGTTTAGATTAAAAGTTTCGCCATAGCTGCAACTCGCGTACTTCGTTTGTGTCCAACGACCAGACCAAGAACGTCACAGAACCCCACCTTGATCAATAAGCTTTCATCTTATATTCGCAATATCCCGATTGCAATCTCAGTTTTTTGCTTGTTCTTTCGTTGCTCGCAAGGGAAAACAGACCCTCGTGGTCAGGTTGGATCGTGCTCCGGCGTGGTCAATAACCCTCGGAAATTGTTTTAGCGATTGGCTAAGGCGCGACGTCTCGCATGTTCGTTGTCGGATCGTCAAGGTCGACTCCAACAGAAAACGATAGCCACCATCTCATCGAAAACATCGGGACACCTTAGCCTCTATCAGTTCCTTGTTGGAACATGGAGATGTTGTTCCTTGTTGGAACATGTTTACTTGTTGGGATATCACAATATATCTTATTTAATTAATGCATCTATATACTTGGTAAAGGGTGGGAGGCTCGGCCTTATGCCTGGTGTTTTGTTCCACTCTTGCCGCCCTAGTTTCCGTCATATCGGTGTTATGTTCCCGGATTTTGCGTTGCTTACGCGGTTGGGTAATAATGGGAACCCCTTGACAGTTCGCCTTAAGTAAAGCTCTTCCAGCAATGCCCAACATTGGTTTTACCATTTGCCACCAAGCCTTTTTTTCCTTGGGAGTCGCGCTCCTGAGGTCATCATTATTTTAACCCCCCGGGCCAGTGCTCCTCTCAGTGTTGGTCCAACTAAGCGATGTCCGGGGCTACCAGGGGCAACTCTGGGCTGGCCTACCCGACGTCTGGCTCATCTCAGTGTGCCCTGAGAAAGAGATATGTGCAGCTCCTATCGGGATTTATTGGCACATTCGGGCGGTGTTGTGGTTTAGTTTTACCCTGTCGAAATGTCTTGTAGACCGGGATACCGAGTCTGATCGGAACGTCTCGGGTGGAGGTCTATTCCTTCGTTGACCGTGAGAGCTTGTGATGGGCTAAGTTGGGACACCCCTGCAGGGATTTGAACTTTCGAAAGCCGTGCCCGCGGTTATGGGCAGATGGGAATTTGTTAATGTCCTGTTGTAGAAAACCTGAAGTTGACCTTATTAAAATGCATCAACCGCGTGTGTAACCGTGATGGTCTCTTTTCGGCGGAGTCGGAAGTGAACACGGTGTTGGAGTTATGCTTGACGTAGGTTGTTTTAGGATCACTTCTTGATCATACTTTTATCGACCGTGCTTTGCCTTCTCTTCTCGCTCTCATTTGCGTATGTTAGCCACCATATATGCTAGTCGCTTGCTGCAGCTCCACCTCATACCTTTACCTTACCCATAAGCTTAAATAGTCTTGATCGCGAGGGTGCGAGATTGCTGAGTCCCCGTGGCTCACAGATACTTCCAAAACCAGCTTTGCAGGTGCCGATGAGTCTGTGCAGATGACGCAACCCAGCTCAGGAGGAGCTTGATGAAGATCTTGTCCTTTGTGTTGTTTCGTTCTAGTTGATCAGTAGTGGAGCCCAGTTGGGGTCGATCGGGGACCTTTCGCATTTGGGGTTCTTCTTTTATTTTGGTTCCGTAGTCGGACCTTGATTGTATTTGGATGTTGTATGCTTTATTCATGTAATTGTGTGAAGTGGCGATTGTAAGCCAACTTATGTATCTTTTTCTCCTATTGTATTACTTGGGTTGTGTGAAGATTACCTCACTTGCGACATTGCTTTCAATGCGGTTATGCCTCTAAGTCGTGCTTCGACACGTGGGAGATATAGCCGCATCGAGGGCGTTACAAGTTGGTAATCAGAGCCTTCCCCGACCTTAGGAGCCCCCATTGCTTGATCGTTTTTAGCAGCCGAGTTTGAGTCTAGAAAAATGTTTTGAGTCATTTAGGAATTATATATCGGAGAGTTTAGGAATTCTCTTTACTTCCTAGTCTCCTCATCGCTCTGGTAAGGCATCCTGACGTAGAGTTTTGACTCTTCTCTTCTCAAATTTCACAAAAAAAAAATTTAGGATCACGCGGGTATCTTGGAATCGTTCCGATGGTTTTGTGACGAGAACATTGTCTTGGTGCCTCCTGTCAGGGGTTTTGTGGCAGTGTCCCGGGGAGTTGAGCTCCGAGGTGTTGTCATCACAATTTTATCGTTGCAGTTCTGGCATACCTGAGTTTAGTAAGCCGACATCGAAAATCTCTTTTATGCAGTTCGTTGGTGAGATAACCTCGACGCCACCCAGTACTGGGGCGGGAGTTCGGGAGTTTGCCATAACTTGTATAATGGATGCTTTTCGAAGGTTGAGGTAGTTGGTTTCCAAAGTTTTTCTCGGTTATGTGTTGAAGGATGGATACAGCTGGATGTAGGATTTGCTAGTTTTGGGTGAGATATTATGCTTCCCCTGTATCCCCAACACCTGATTGCATAACTGGGAAAATTTCGGGAGTTTATAAGTGGGAATTCAAGTAGCTCTTAGGATATCTTTCCGATAGATGTATGATTTGAAATTGGGGTTCGACGTCTAGTGGTCCGCCTATTCACGGTCGGTTTTACAGTGGTCTCGTTGTGTCTTAAAGAGTCCTTGGCTATGCTGACTCGGGGACGCTTCGTATGTCATGTGCACTGCCTTGTACATGATGGTGCTGTACGAGCGAGCCCGTGTAGGCCCCACCACGAAAACTTCGGACGAAATCTCTATCATATGTTTGTTCCGGCTTATTTTGCAAGCCAATCCTTTGTTTTGTTTTGAGTTGTGGTATTCGAGTTGCTTCAATGTCAAGTGTTTGATTCCATACCTTCCCCAAATGGTGTTCTCATACTCCGATGCGAATACTAGTCCTTCTCGATCATCAAGATTGTCTTATCAATCCTTTTCAACCGGCGTGTTTTCTCTTCAAGTGGATCCGATCATTTCAACATCCGCAAGATCCAATCTTATCAATCCTTATTATGGAAGTCTCTCCATTCTTCTTCCTTCATGTTCGTACCCGGTGATGCTCATGAAGATTTGAACGAAGTTTCTAGTTCACCATTATCCATTCTTTTTCTTCTCCGGTGGAAGCAATTCAAGCTTTCGGTGTTGATCATATTCTTTTCCGAATTTCAATGTTTTCTCATGCCGGTGCAATTCTTAATCGTTCACCTCTCGCTATTCTATTGTTTCGGAGTGCTCAAGATATCTCGAAGATTCGTGTTTTCCACTCTGCTTTCGTTCAAGCTCTTTCGAGGATGTTATCTCTTTCAAGCCATTTAATTCAACTGGTGCATTCTCCTTTTTCAAGTAATCGTTCAACGGTGTTTCTTTTGAGTGGGCCCTAACCCACAGGCCTTTTTCCAGGATCTTACCTGACTCTTCTTATTTTCCCGGAGCTATTCCCAAATTATTTTCAAAGTTTAACGTAAGAATGAGTTATCATCAGTCAATTGCCTTCTCCAAGATCTTTCAAATTCTTTTCATCATTGGTTCAACCTTTATAATTTTCCATCCTGGAGTATCTCAACAATTCTTGGTGGTGTTTCTCATCATCATTCTCAGATTTTGAAGACCGAAGAAGAATTTCTCTTTAATCTTGCTCCATTCTCTTCAAGATTCGTGATTCTAGCTTGTTGCCATCCTCTCGTAATTGTTTTGATCGTGAGAATTCTTTTCACCTATCCGGAGCAATTCAAGAGTCTTCTCATTTTGTTATCCGGAGTCCATCAATTCAGGTTTATTCATTCTGAGCTGTCAGTTATCATTCTCCTATCTTACCAGTGCTTCGTTCAAGTAATCTCTAATCAGTTCGTGATCCCTTCGTTCTCTTATATCTAAATTCTCTCAAGCATCTTCATTCATTTGCAATTTCTTCCCGGTTGTTTCGTTATCTTTTATTCGTTCATTTCCAATTGTACGGTGGTTCGTTCAAGATTTTCTTCCATGGTCATCATATTAATTCATTCGTTGTTTCCAAACCCTACTAGTGGTTCGTTGAAGACCTTCTCAAGTTTACGCTATATCTATCTTAATCCTTTCTACGGGAATAAGTAGTATGCCAAAATCCATTGCTTGTCATCAATTTGATTTGGTGAAGGATAAGCATAATGTAATTCTTATTATGGTTTCATCCAAGTGATTAATTCCTTATTCTGGAGGTGCATCATATCACATTCTGGGTTCGAGATGCTTTATCTTTTCTTTTCCCGGAGTTTCTAGCTCTCGCAATTACATCACCACAGAGATTCATTTAAATCATTGCAAGTCTTCACCTTGTGTTTCCATCTTCTCTTGCCTTCCGTCTGAGCATTCTTTTGTTTACCGGAGTTCTTCATGGAGGCTCTACATGATGGTTCATCAAGGATTTATTTCCGTCTAGAAGTTTTTCATTGAGTTTCTTTTCTAAGGAGCTCAAGCTTTCTTCATCTTGCAATCCGAAGTGCATTTCTTTCTACCATATCATTGGAGGTGGTTTTACATCATTCTTGATATTTGAGTTCATGTTTCATGATTCACAGGTTGTTAAGAATGGGGTATTGTAAATCCATCAATCGCTTCATTAGAGTTATCTTGGGTTATATTTCACCTAAAACTTTCGCTAAGTATTGTTGCTAATTATGGTGCTTATAAAGGACCCAAGCTCTTCTTTATCCTCCCTGTGAAATACTTTCTTGTCTCCTTGTTCATACCAATCCAATTCTTTTTCCCGTGAGTGGCAGGTTGTCACCTCATAATTTGAGATGTATTCCATAAGACCATACCAAGATTATTCCTTTTGTTGTTGTTTTTCCAACAACTCCGTTTGACCCTTCTCCTAAAGATGCCTTTTCAAACTCTTTTGTGGCAGAAGTTGGCTTTTTCTTCTACATTCTTTTATCTCAACGATGTATCTTCTATTTCTCTCTTCCGGAGGCATTGCGATGTTGCTTTTTTCAACCCATCATTTTGTTCTGTCAAAATCATGCTTCTTTCTTTTGCTTATCCATTTAACCAGAGTATCGTGTCCTCTGCTCAAGTTCTTTTCATCTTATCAAGTCTTGTATCACTTTTCAACCGGAGTGCTGACCGAAGTTGTTCTTCCTTGTTCCTCTTTGCTAACGAAGTGCTTTCAACTTCATTTATCTCCGTTGTATTCTTTTCTCGAAGTGGCTGAACCTTTTCAAGGTTCGTGGTTTCACTCGTTTGTCAAAGAAGCAACTTAGTTTTACCTCTCCTCTTCCTCTTCCGTTTTCCCTCGGTGCCATTCTAGATCTCGGGACGAGATCCTCTCGTAGTGGTGGAGTGTTGTAACGCCCCGAGACCGATGTGCCAGGTGTCCTCCAGTTATTCGCTGTTGTTGCCTTGTCATTTGCTTGCGTGTTGCATCTTATCATGTCATCATGTGCATTGCATTATCATGTTTTCAAAACTTGCATCCGTCCCGGTCTCCTCATTCCTTCCGTTGTCCGTCCTGAGCCCAGACACACTTGCACACGCCCGCGGCATGTCCGAAATATTATTATATAAGTGGCTGGAGAATATTCTCGGAATGGGATGAGAGTTGGCGTGTGGTCTTATTATAGTGTAGATAGACCGCCTGCCAAGTTTCATCGCATTCGGAGTTCGTTTGATAGCCCAACGGATAACTATAGCGACATTATAGTCGGTCTAACGTCGGACGTTTTCGGTCTCCGGAAACAGATGCCGGGCCCTCTCTCTCTCTTCTCCCCCTCGCAGTCTCGCCACAGCCCACCTAGTCCATCCTCCTTCCCCTCTTTTCTTCCGGAGTTGTCCGATGCGACCGCACGGTCCGAAACCCCCTCTGCACAGTGCATCGAACCCCTCACGTGCGTGTCCGAAATTGTCCCGAACCCGACCCGAGCAATCGTCACCGTTGGATCCGGATCATCCCCAAACATCTACAAAACGTCTCTGTTTTGTTAATTGGACTTCCTAACATATTTTTCTTGACCGTCCGATTAAGATCGGAGGGATCAAATGCCCCTAAACTTAGCCCTTTTTGCTATATATAGATCTACCAATAGCCTATTTTGGGCAAACCCTAGAAATTAGGAGGCTTGTCCCATCAGTCAAATCCAGCTGCCGCCACATTCCAAATCCCCCTCGAAACCTCCCCCTGCCGGATCCAACCAACCAGTGCTCCTCCTTGGATCCCGCAGCGCACCCACCAACCAAAGCTTCTCCCGATCCTCTCTGTCCCATCCACCCCATCGATCGACTTGTCCTTCTCCTCGCCTCTCCCTCAACCGGACGTCGCCGCCGGCGACCAGCACCCCCAGGCCGGCCTTGTCTCCCTTCTCCTCGGTCGTCTCTTTCCGTTTCTCCTTCCCCGTGCTCACCCGCTCTTCCGTCGTCGTCTGCCTGCAGGGAACGAGGAGGACGTCGTCCGACGCCATGGACGGCCTCGAGCTCATCCCCATCGCCAGCCTCCTCTCCTGGAATCTCCAGCGTCAACCCGCCTCCGTCTCCCCTGGTTATGCGAGAGCTCAAGGACGAGGACGAGCCCCTTGCCTCGTCTTGATCCTGTGGATCCGAATACCCAACGCCGCTCATCGTCGTCCGCCAGGATTCTGCGCCCCGCCGAGTTCTCTGCCGCGCCGTTGGAGCTCCATTCCCGTGCCTAGATTCGCCGGATCCCGCCGTCCCAGTCCCTTCCGGCCGGTCCTCGCCGGAGCCCTCGCCGGTCTTCGCGCCATCACCGGCCTCCCCTGCATCCTGCATCGAGCAGGAGAGGAACGCACGCAGCCAGCGCCTCCGCTCGCCTGCGTTGACCGGAGTGCTGCGATGGCCTGCCTCTTTGCCTCGATCCGGCCCAACTCCCCCCTAGCCCGCCAGCGCCAGATCAAACCAAGGCCCAGCTGCGCCCCAGCGTGCCTCCTCTTCACCGATTTGGGCCAGACCCACTAGGTGAGGCCACACCCCAGCGCCCCACCTTTTATTTTTTTTCTGTTGGGCTTGTCTCAGTTTCGGCCCATATAGTGTTTTTCCCTGTCTGCGAAATTTACCTATTATCCAGAGTTTGCATGTTTTACAGAAAGCCCACTAATCTTCATGCATTTAATAACTCCACAACCGTGCATCGGATCTAAATAAATTATATATGGAACTTGCTTAGAATTTCATCTAGTTTCATAATATGCAACTTTCATCTATGTTTAAAATGTTTAAAATGTTGTTTGATTAAATTTTCTAGATAAAATGATTTATTTCATAGCTAAATAACCGTAGCTCGGATTTTAATAAACTTCATATGTAATTGGCGTAGAAAAATGTCTAGTTTAACATGGTCACTTCATTTTGCATGCTTAACAACTCTAACATTATGTTTAGGGTCGAACAGTACCTAACCTAATATATGCACATGAGGAGTTTCCGGATTTGTTGTTTGTTGTTCCCGGCCTCATTTAAACTTGACTAGATGGTATAGTTTTGTTTTGCTTCACCTCTTGCCATGCTTAACAACATTTAATATTGTTGAGTACCTAACCGGGAGAGAACTAAATAATTGACGTGGTGTTTCGTTAATATGCAACTCATTGCATATTAAGCTCCACTTAATTTGTAGTGTTGTTTGTTGCACTTTGCCATGCCATGCCCTCTTTAAACCGGACATGCATCATACTTGTTTGCGCATCATGCCATGTCTATGTGGTGGCTGCTTACTAGGTTGTTTGCTCTTTTCCGGTGTTGCTTCTTCGGGTTGGTTCCGATAACGTCGCGTTTGTGAGGACCCATTCGTCTACGTCCGTTTTTCTTCTTCTTGGACTCGTTCTTCTTCCTTGCGGGATTTCAGGCAAGATGATCATACCCTCGAAATCACTATTATCTTTGCTTTGCTAGATGCTCGCTCTTTTGCTATGCCTATGCTGCGATACCTACCACTTGCTTATCATGCCTCCCATATTGTTGAACCAAGCCTCTAACCCACCTTGTCCTAGCAAAACGTTGTTTGGCTATGTTACCGCTTTGCTCAGCCCCTCTTATAGCGTTGTTAGTTGCAGGTGAAGATTGAAGTTTGTTCCTGATGAGGACATCAATACCATTGTTACACCCACAGCCCCTACTGTTACATATACTGGACCAATTACTAGAGCTCGCGCACGCCAATTAAATTACCAGGTACTTTCGTTTCTTGGTAATTATTCTAATGTTCATGAGATTATGATGCTGCCTAAATTGGATACATTTGTTTTGCTTTCAAATGAAGGGCCTAGCTTGGAGAAGGATGAACATTGGAGCAAGAACACGCATGGAGTTGATGGCATGCGCAAGGGGATCAAGAACGGAGTTACAAGTGATGATTTCAGGACTTTGAAGCCGCCATAAGGAGTGCATGAAGCCTTGGACGAAATATACAAGATGCCACTTCATAATATTCGTCCATAGGCTATTCTAGGTGCTGCGTCACCTTATTAATGGGCCAGGCCCATGTAATTTCGAAATACTTAAGTATAGGCTATTTTTAGAGTCCGTATGTGTGGGGAAACAAGAGTTAGGGTTGGTTTCGGACCCCACCCTCAAGGGCCACGAAATTCCCCCCTCTTCCTCCATATATACAGCCCTTAGGGCGTCGTTTAGACTTTGGGTTTTGTTTAGATTAAAAGTTCGCCATAGCTGCAACTTCGCGTACTTCGTTTGTGTCCAACGACCAGACCAAGACGTCACAGAACCCCACCTTGATCAATAAAGCTTTCATCTTATATTCGCAATATCCCGATTGCAATCTCAGTTTCTTGCTTGTTCTTCGTTTGCTCGCAGGAAACAGACCCTCGTGGTCAGGTTGATCGTGCTCCGGCGTGGTCAATAACCCTCGGAAATTGGTTTAGCGATTGCTAAGGCGCGACGTCTCGCATGTTCGTTGTCGGATCGTCAAGGTCGACTCCCACAGAAAACGATAGCCACCATCTCATCGAAACATCGGGACACCTTAGCCTCTATCAGTTCCTTGTTGGAACATGGAGATGTTGTTCCTTGTTGGAACATGTTTACTTGTTGGGATATCACATTATATCTTATTTAATTAATGCATCTATATACATGGTAAAGGGTGGAAGGCTCGGCCTTATGCGTAGTGTTTTGTTCCACTCTTGCCGCCCTAGTTTCCGTCATATCGGTGTTATGTTCCCGGATTTTGCGTTCCTTACGCAGTTGGGTAATAATGGGAACCCCTTGACAGTTCGCCTTAAGTAAAGCTCTTCCAGCAATGCCCAACATTGGTTTTACCATTTTCCACCTAGCCTTTTCCTTTCCCGTGGGAGTCGCGCTCCTGAGGGTCATCATTATTTTACCCCCCCGGGCCAGTGCTCCTCTGAGTGTTGGTCCAACTGAGCAATGTCCGGGGCTACCAGGGGCAACTCTGGGTTGGCCTACCCGACGTCTGGCTCATCTGAGTGTGCCCTGAGAAAGAGATATGTGCAGCTCCTATCGGGATTTGTTGGCACATTCGGGCGGTGTTGCTGGTTTAGTTTTATCCTGTCGAAATGTCTTGTAGAACCGGGATACCGAGTCTGATCGGAACGTCTCGGGAGGAGGTCTTTTCCTTCGTTGACCGTGAGAACTTGTGATGGGCTAAGTTGGGACACCCCTACAGGGATTTGAACTTTCGAAAGCCGTGCCCGCGGTTATGGGCAGATGGGAATTTGTTAATGTCCGGTTGTAGATAACTTGAACCTTCATTTAATTCAAATGACTCAACTGCGTGTGTAACCGTGATGGTCTCTTTCCGCCGGTGTCCGGGAAGTGAACACGGTGTTGGAGTTATGCTTGACGTAGGTTGTTTTGGGATCACTTCTCGATCATACTTTCATGACCGTGCTTTGCCTTCTCTTCTCGCTCTTATTTGCGTATGTTAGCCACCATATATGCTAGTCGCTTGCTGCTGCTCCACCTCATACCTTTACCTTACCTATAAGCTTAAATAGTCTTGATCGCGAGGGTGCGAGATTGCTGAGTCCCCGTGGCTCACAGATACTTCCAAAACCAGTTTGCAGGTGCCGATGAGTCTGTGCAGATGACGCAACCCAGCTCAGGAGGAGCTTGATCAAGATCTGTCCTTTGTGTTGTTTTTGTTCTAGTTGATCAGTAGTGGAGCCCAGTTGGGGTTGATCGGGGGCCTAGTTGCATTTGGGGTTCTTCTTTTATTTTGGTTCCGTAGTCGGACCTTGATTGTATTTGGATGTTGTAATGCTTTATTCATGTAATTGTGTGAAGTGGCGATTGTAAGCCAATTATGTATCTTTTTCTCCTATTGTATTACTTGGGTTGTGTGAAGATTACCTCACTTGCGACATTGCTTTCAATGCGGTTATGCCTCTAAGTCGTGCTTCGACACGTGGGAGATATAGCCGCATCGAGGGCGTTACAAGTTGGTAATCAGAGCCTTCCCCGACCTTAGGAGCCCCCATTGCTTGATCGTTTTTAGCAGCCGAGTTTGAGTCTAGAAAAATGTTTTGAGTCATTTAGGAATTATATATCGGAGAGTTTAGGAATTCTCTTTACTTCCTAGTCTCCTCATCGCTCTGGTAAGGCATCCTGACGTAGAGTTTTGACTCTTCTCTTCTCAAATTTCACAAAAAAAAAATTTAGGATCACGCGGGTATCTTGGAATCGTTCCGATGGTTTTGTGACGAGAACATTGTCTTGGTGCCTCCTGTCAGGGGTTTTGTGGCAGTGTCCCGGGGAGTTGAGCTCCGAGGTGTTGTCATCACAATTTTATCGTTGCAGTTCTGGCATACCTGAGTTTAGTAAGCCGACATCGAAAATCTCTTTTATGCAGTTCGTTGGTGAGATAACCTCGACGCCACCCAGTACTGGGGCGGGAGTTCGGGAGTTTGCCATAACTTGTATAATGGATGCTTTTCGAAGGTTGAGGTAGTTGGTTTCCAAAGTTTTTCTCGGTTATGTGTTGAAGGATGGATACAGCTGGATGTAGGATTTGCTAGTTTTGGGTGAGATATTATGCTTCCCCTGTATCCCCAACACCTGATTGCATAACTGGGAAAATTTCGGGAGTTTATAAGTGGGAATTCAAGTAGCTCTTAGGATATCTTTCCGATAGATGTATGATTTGAAATTGGGGTTCGACGTCTAGTGGTCCGCCTATTCACGGTCGGTTTTACAGTGGTCTCGTTGTGTCTTAAAGAGTCCTTGGCTATGCTGACTCGGGGACGCTTCGTATGTCATGTGCACTGCCTTGTACATGATGGTGCTGTACGAGCGAGCCCGTGTAGGCCCCACCACGAAAACTTCGGACGAAATCTCTATCATATGTTTGTTCCGGCTTATTTTGCAAGCCAATCCTTTGTTTTGTTTTGAGTTGTGGTATTCGAGTTGCTTCAATGTCAAGTGTTTGATTCCATACCTTCCCCAAATGGTGTTCTCATACTCCGATGCGAATACTAGTCCTTCTCGATCATCAAGATTGTCTTATCAATCCTTTTCAACCGGCGTGTTTTCTCTTCAAGTGGATCCGATCATTTCAACATCCGCAAGATCCAATCTCAGCTTTCTCAACGGTGTCGTTTTCTTCCATCCCAAGTTGCCTTTGT
>NC_053023.1:311928464-311981999 GCF_003073215.2 Triticum urartu
CGCGGTGATGATGATGATGGCCACGGCGGCGTTCCGGCGCCACTCGAGGAGAGGGGGAGAGGGGGCCCCTTCTTCCTCTTCTTCCTTGACCTCCTCCCTAGATGGGAGAAGGGTTTCCCCTCTGGTCCTTGGCCTCCATGGCATAGGAGGGGCGAGAGCCCCTCCGAGATTGGATCTATCTCTCTGTTTCTCTCTGGTTCTGCGTTCTCAGATTCTTCCCTTTCACCGTTTCTTATATTCCCGGAGATCCGTAACTCCGATTGGGCTGAAATTTTAACACGATCTCTACCCGGAAATTAGCTTTCTTGCGGGAAAAGAAGGGCTCCAACCGCTTTACGGGGTGGCCACGAGGGTCAGGGGCGCGCCCGCCTATCTCATGCCCCCCTCGGGCACCGTCTCATGATGATTCCACTTCCCAAAATTCATAAATGTTCCAAAATAAATCTGCATCAGTTTTTATTCCGTTTGGTATGGGTTTTCTACGAAACAAAAAACATGCAACAAACAGGAACTGGCACTGGGCACTGGATCAATATGTTAGTCCCAAAAATAATATAAAAAGTTGCGAAAAAAGTATATGAAAGTTGAATAATATTGGCATGGAAAAATCAAAAATTATAGATACGATGGAGACGTATCAACAATCACAAAAGATTTCCATGATAGTGTATTTATATTTGAAAGTTCTCTTCCTTATACTAATTATTTGTGAATTGGTTGTATGACCAATATTGTGATTGTCAAGGCTCAAAAGATTTCACTTTCCAAACCCAATGTGAAGCTACCACTCGGCATGATATGATTTCAACTTTATAACATTCAATTTATTCAACAATTTACTCATAGGATATAAGTGAAGCACAAGAGTAAATGAGATAGAAAAGAGCTTCGTTGACGGGATGTGAATGCCGCTTACTTAGCCTCCCTGGCAACTATTTGAGGACTCTATTTTATTTAAAAACTTCAGATATAAGCATTTTTATTAAAACATCAAGCAAAAACAAAATAAAATGACATTCCAAGAATAGCACACATCATGTGAAGAAGCAAAAACTTAGGCTCAACCGATACTAACCGATAATTGTTGAAGAAGAAAGGTGGGATGCCTACCGGGGCATCCCCAAGCTGAGATGCTTGAGACTTATTGAGATATTATCTTGGGGTGGCTTGGGAATCCCCAAGATTGAGCTTTTGTGTCTCCTTAATTCTTCTCGTATCACGGTTTTCCTAAATCTCAAAAGCTTCATCCACACAAAACTCAACAAGAACTCGTGAGATAAGTTAGTATAAACCAATGCAAAAACTTATCATTCTCTGCTGTGGAAAATCACTAAAATTATTGTTCAACGTTGCATACTAAATGCCTCTGCATATTTAGTACTCCTATTCTCAAATAGGATCATTAAACAAGCAAACATATGCAAACAATGCAAACATAACAGTAATCTACCAAAACAATACAGTCTGTAAAGAATGCAAGAGTATCAATACTTCCCTAAATCCAAAAGTTATGAAAATTTTCCACACTGTAGAAAATTTATCATAGCTTATTTTTCAAAAAGTTTCAACATTTTATCACATTCTGACTTTTCTAGGGAATTTTTGTAACAACGGTAAACTTTCTGTTTTCAAACAGCAACATGTATAGTTGCAAAATAAGCATGGTAAAGGCTATCATTGCCGCTTTTATTGAAATAAAAGATGCAAAACATTATTCTAAATATCAGAAAGAAAATCCTAACAAAAAATGACTCTCCAAGTAAAACTCATATCATGTGACGAATGAAAACATAGCTCCAAGTGAGGTTACCGATAATGTTGGAGACGAAAGAGGGGATGCCTTCCAGGGCATCCCCAAGCTTAGTTGCTTGGATCTTCCTTGAACATTACCTTGGGGTGCTTTGGGCATCCCCAAGCTTAGGTTCTTCACACTCCTTATTCTCCTCACATCGATATCTCACCCAAAACTTGAAAATTTCAATCACACAAAACTTAACGGAACTTCGTGAGATAGGTTAGTATGATAAAGAGAAAACCATTTCACTTTGGTACTGTCAAAGACAAGATTCATAATTGTTTCCACACAATGCCGACTGTAGCATATCATTTCCACAATTTATGTTGAGCATTATAAGCCATAGAAACTAGAAACCAAGCAACTATGCATTGAAAATAGATTCTGCCAAAAACAGAACAGTCTGTAGTAAACTGTACTCCAACCATACTTCTGCTACTCCAAAAATTCCAAAAATAGGAAAACCTGGGTAATTTGTCTATTAATCTTCTGTAGAAGGAATCAGCATTTTATCACGCTTCTGTTAAAAATGAGAGTTGTTTTGCTGAGCGCAAAAGTTTCTATTTTTCAGCAAGATCAAATCAACTATCACCGTAAGCCATCCCAAGGTCTTACTTGGCACTTTATTGAAACAAAAGCAATAAAACATGATTACTACAGTAGCCTAATCATGTGAACACACAAAAACAATAGGTAAAAGTGTTGGGTTGTCTCCCAACAAGTGCTTTTCTTTAATGCCTTTTAGCTAGGCATGATGATTTCAATGATGCTGACATAAAAGTTAAGATTTTAAACATAAAGTGAGCATCATGAAGCACATGGCAAGCACATTTAAGCCTAACCCACTTCCAATGCATAGGGATTTTGTGAGCAAACAAGTTATGGGAACAAGAATCAACTAGCATAAGAAGGCAAAACAAGCATAACTTCAAGATTTTCAACACATAGAGAGGAAACTTGATGTTATTGCAATATGTAAAAGAATATGTTCCTCTCTCATAATAAATTTTTAGTAGCATCATGAATGAATTCAACAATATAACTATCACATAAAGCATTCTTTTCATGATGCATAAGCATAGAAATTTTTATTACTCTCCACATAAGAAAATTTCTTCTCATCAATAGTAGTGGGAGCAAACTCAACAAAATAACTATCATGAGAGTGAAAATTAAAATCATGTTGAAAAGTTTCATAATTATCATTATTCTTTATAGAATACAAGTCATCACAATAATCATCATAGATAGCAACTTTGTTCTCATAATCAATTGAAACCTCTTCCAAAATAGTGGATTCATCATTAAATAAAGTCATGACCTCTCCAAGTCCACTTTCATCAATATAATCATCGTAAATAGGGGGCATGCTTTCATCATAATAAATTTTCTCATCAAAACTTGGGGGACTAAAAATATCATCTTCATCAAACATAGCATCCCCAAGCTTATGGCTTTGCATATCATTAGCATCATGGATATTCAAAGAATTCATACTAATAACATTGCACGCTCATCATTCAAATACTTTGTGCCAAACATTTTATTGACTTCTTCTTCTAACAATTGAGCACAATTTTCTGAACCATCATTTTGAAGAAGGATATTGTGATGATGGTTCCTAAAATAATATGATAGAACCTAAATTTTTATGTAGTTTTATTGAGCAATCATTTTATTGTGCTCAATTTTCTTCTTCTAATAAAGATGATAGAACCTATTATAAAGATGATCAATAATTTCCTAGTTTGGTTTATAATAGAACCATCATTTTATTGAGCACAATTTTCTTCTTCTAATAAAGATGATCAATAATATGATAGAACCTAAATTCCATTTTTATGTAGTTTTATTTTATAAACCAAACTAGTGATAAAACAAGAAACTAAAAGATTCAATTGCAAGATCTAAAGATATACCTTCAAGCACTCACCTCCCCGGCAACGACGCCAGAAAAGAGCTTGATGTCTACTACACAACTTTATTCTTGTAGACACGTGTTGGGCCTCCAAGCACATAGTTTTATAGGACAGTAGCAATTTTCCATCAAGTGGATGACCTAAGCTTTATCAATCCGTGAGAGGCGTGGGATGAAGATGGTCTCTCTCAAACGACCCTGCAACCAAATACAAGAAATCTCCTGTGTCCCCAAGACAGCCAATACAATGGCAAATTGTATAGGTGCACTAGTTCGGCGAAGAGATGGTGATAAAATTGTAATATATATGGTAGAAATATATTTTTATAATCTGAATAAATAAAACAACAAGGTAGAAAATAGTAACGGGCACAAAACAGTATTGCAATGCTTGAAAACAAGGCCTAGGGTCCTCCGTACTTTCGCTAGTGCAATCTCTCAACAGTGCTAATATAACTGGATCATATAACCGTTCCTCAACGTGCAACGAAGAATCACTCCAAAGTTCCTATCTAGCGAAGAACATAATATGGAATTGTTTGTAGGGTATGAAACCACCTCAAAGCTATTCTTTCTGATCAATCTATCGTAGAGTTCGTACTAAAATAACATGAAGCTATTCTTTCCGATTGATCTAACCAAGAGTTCATACTAAAATAACACCAAAACAAATTCAGATACATAATACTCAATCCAATGCAAAGAACTTCAAAGAGTGCCCCAAGATTTCTACCGGAGAAACAAAGACAAGAACGTGCATCAACCCCTATGCATAGATTACCCCAATGTCACCTCGGGAATCCGCGAGTTGAGTGCCAAAACATATATCAAGTGAATCAATACGATACCCCATTGTCACCACGAGTATTCACTTGCAAGACATATATCAAGTGTTCTCAAATCCATAAAAGTATTCAATCCGATAACAACAAAATCTCAAAGGGAAAAACTCAATTCATCACAACAAGATAGAGAGGGGAAAACACCATATGATCCGACTATATTAACAAAGCTCGCGATACATCAAGATCGTGACATCTCAAGAACACGAGAGAGAGAGAGAGATTAAACACATAGCTACTGGTACAAACCCTCAGCCCCGAGGGTGGACTACTCCCGCCTCATCGAGGTGGCCGCCGGGATGATGAAGATGGCCACCGGAGATGATTCCCCCCCTCCGGCAGGGTGCCGGAACGGAGTTTAGATTGGTTTTCGGTGGCTATAGAGCCTTGCGGCGACGGAACTTCTGATCTAGGTTAACCCCGAGGGTTTTTGGAATATTTGTGAATTTTTAGGGTAAAGAGGGGGTGCGGGAGGCCACCAAGGTGGGCACAACCCACCTGGGCGCGCCTGGGCCCCCAGACGCACCTTGATGGGTTTGTTCCCCCCTTCGGGCACCCCCGGGTGCTGCTCTGGCCCATCTTGAGTGTTCTGGTCCATAAAAATTCTCCAAAAAGTATTGCGGAGTTTGGACTCTGTTTGATATTGATTTTCTATGATGTAAAAAACATGCAAAAAACTGCAACTGGCACTAGGCACTAGGTCAATAGGTTAGTCCTAAAAAATGATATAAAGTTGCTAAAAAATGATTGTAAAGCATCCAAGAATGATAATAAAATGGCATGAATACTTCATAAATTATAGATACGTTGGAGACGTATCATGATTGGTATTATTTCTTTCTTCTTCCTTGCATATGCTAGATTTTGCTTGTCTTTATAATTTGTTTTCCTGTAAAATGCCTATGCATAGGAAGTATGTTAGACTTAAATGTGTTTTTCACATGTTCTATTATGCTCTCTTTGTGCTTCAATTCTTCTCTTTTTTGTGGGCATCATCAATATCCCAAGCCTATCTTAATGGCTATAAAGAAAGAGCTTGTTGGAAGACAACCCAATGAATAAGATTTATTTTTGTCTTTTTCTTTCTTTTTTTGAGTGTTTCCACGATTAAGCTACTGCGTTTTAGTTAGTGTTTGTGCCAAGTAAAGCCTTTGGGATCTTGTTGGGTGATAGTTGATCTGATCTTGTTCAAAAATAGAAACTTTTGCGCCCAATAGCAGAATTATTAAAAAATACAGAAGGGTGATAAAACTCTGATTTCTTTTACGCAAGATTTATATACAAATTGCCTACGTTGTCATAATTTTTCAGAATTTGTGGAGTTACATAAGTATGGTTAGAGTCCAGATTACTACTGACTATTCTGTTTCTGACAGATTTTGTTTTCGTTGCATTGTGTGCTTATTTTGATGAATCTATGGACTATATTGGGGGGTATAAGCCATGGTAAAGTTACAATACATTAGGTATAATGCAATAATAAAATATGAATGGGTTTGCAATAGTACTTAGAGTGGTGATTTGCTTTATTATACTAACGGATCTCACAAAGGTTTCTGTTGAGTTTTGGATGATTGAAGTTTTCAAGTTTTGGTGAGATCATGAGGATGAAGGAATAAGGAGTGAAAAGATCCTAATCTGGGGGATTCCCATGGCACCCCAAGGTAGTATTCAAGGAGAACCAAGCAACTAAGCTTGGGGATGCTCCGGAAGGCATCCCCTCTTTCTTCTAACAACCATCGGTAATTTTACTTGGAGCTATATTTTTATTCGTCACATGTCATGTGTTTTGCTTGGAGCGTCTTGTATTATATGAGTCTTTGCTTGTTTAGCTTTTTAGTTTGTCACAATCATCCTTGCTGGACACACCAATTTGAGAGAGCCATAATTATGCTATGATTTGTTAGAATTGCTCTGTGTGCTTCACTTAAATTTTTTGAGCTATGGAATTGCTCTGGTGCTTCACTTATATCTTTTTGAGCACGGTGTGCTTCAATTTTTGAAGAAATACTCTCATGCTTCACTTAGATTAATTTGAGAGTTAGTAAATTTTTGAAGAAATTCTCTCATGCTTCACTTATATTATTTTGAGAGATGAAAATTTTATGCTCATGTTCTTCACTTAAATTTGTTTGAGCCTGTAAAAAGCAATTGCATTATAAGAAATTAGTCCCAAAGTGATAAATATTCAAGAGGGATATAATAAAATATTTCATGAAGATCATTGGACAAAATAAACTTGATTCTTTGTAATAGTTTTGAGATATGATGATAGTAATATGTGAGTCATGTAGGTGGGTAATTATGCTTTAGTAAGAATATTGGTGTTATGGTTTGTGATTCACTATGGAAGCACAAAAGTCAATAGTTATGCAATGAAATTACATCCTACTTGTGGTGCATTATTCGATGTTAGTTATGCTTAATGCTCGTTTATGAGAATTTCGTTTCTTGGTTGGTTGCTTCTCAATATTTTTGCTAGCCTCCACTTGTACTAAGTAGGAATACTACTTGTGCATCCAAATTCCTTAAACGAAGTTTTGCCATATGAGTCCATCATACCTACCTATATGCGGTATTTCCATGCCGTTCCAAGTAAATTTGTATGTGACAACTCTAATTTTCAAAATGAATTTCCTTTGCCCGTACCGCTCATGAAGCAGCAGGGGGTGGCCAATATTTTTCCATGCTAGATGTGTTATTCTCAAGATGAGTGTTTATTCACTTGTCATTGCACGAGAGTGTGGCAGTAATAGGGATGCCCAGTCCTGAAATGAAAAAGAAATTATTTTATGTTGTCAAATAATAAAGTCCTTGGGCAGTGTTGGTATCGACGACACCTGTGGGTACGGCTAGCCATGGATTGTGAAAGAATGGTGGAAAAGGAATAAACTTTATTTTATGTTTGCGCCTATGATGTATTTAGCATGGTAAGTATTGGGAACTACTCAGTCATTTTCATCGACAGGAAAAACATGCCTCTAAAAATATTTTATCTCTCAATTTAAGCTTTGAGCTCTGGCACCTCTACAAATCTCCGCTTCCCTCTGTGAAGGGCCTATCTATTTAATTTTATGCAATTTTTTTATTCGAGTATCCATCTTCTCTTATAAAGCACCAGCTAGGGATTAATGTGATCATAATTGTGCATTGGCTGTAGCTAATATTCGAGTGTGTTTCGTGACTGGATCAATGGTTGAGCATGATGGGCTAGGGATAGCTTTCTTTAGTGTTGATATTTTGAAAGACATGGTTGCTTGTTGATATGCTTGAGTATTGAAGTCTTCATTTCAATTATAGACTACTTCTTGAACCATCTAAAATTCCAAATGTCCATGCTAAAAAAGAAAAGAATATGTGATGAACATGTTCAGCAACATTCCACTCAAAACTTCTGTTTTTATCATTTACTGACTCGAGGACGAGCCAGAATTAAGCTTGGGGATGCTAATACGTCACCAAAGTATCTATAATTTTTTATTGTTCCATGCTGGTATATTATCATTTCCTGGATGTTTTACCTTCATTTTTAGCAACTTTATATCATTTTTTGGGACTAACCTATTGACATAGTGCCCAATGCTAGTTGTTGTTTTGCTTGATTTTTACTTTGCAGAATATCCATATCAAACGGAGTCCAAAGACAGCGGAACTTTTTAAAGATTTTTTTAGCCCAGAAGACAACTTGGGAGCCAAGAAAGTGCATGAGGGGAGGCCCATGGGGCCCACCATCCACCTATGTGCGCGAGAGGCCCCTTGTGTGCCCTAATGGGTGGTGGGGCCCATGGAGGTCTCCTCCACTCCTATCAGCACTATAAATACTCAGATATTCCAGAAACCCTAGTGGAGTCGACAAAACACAATTCCAGCCGCCGCAAGTTTCAGAACCACGAGATCTAATCTTGAGCCCTATTCCGGCACTCTGCCGGAGGGGAACACGATCATGGAGGGGTTCATCGTCCTCATTGTTGCTCCTCCGATGATGCTTGAGCAGGCCCGAGCCCAAGGGGGTGCGACCTGTGCGCCCGCACAGGCCTCCCCTGTTTTCATGGGCCCCAAAAAATTTATGCACATGTACTACTCCTTTGTATAGGCCTTTTAAGTGATCCAGTCTTTGATATGGGCCTTTGTAGCCTGCGTCTGCCCTGTGTGAAGAAGCCCTGATCTGGCCATCCCTCGATTCGATCAAGACAAGCGAAGCGACAAGGGGTTCCTTCCTCTCTTTGTCTGGTGCTGGCGGCCATCGCTCGACGCGGTAGGTTAGGGCTACTGAGTACTGACTGACTCCTCCAGTCCTCTTTTCTTGGTGTGGAATCCATGGTCAAGCGGTTCAGTAATCAGTACTTTAGTTCCAATCCAATGTGGTAGATACTTTCCAAGAGTCAGGAGATGGGACACAGGAGGGCAGGACTGACCAAACATCAGCCGACTGGGAGGACCGGATTCATCTAAACTTTGAAGGCAAGGAAAGTTCAGGCCATCTTTCGATCTCCGAATTTTTAAGCGTCCTCATGTCAATAACCATTGATCCTGTGATCCCTTGACTTTGAGTTTTGCTTTCCGCCCGCTATTTAGTCATACTAAAATCTTGAAGTTGATTTTATTCTTTTCATCTATTAAGCGTTTAGTATTGCAAGATAAGGCCCATTTTAAAGTTTTGCACGGGGCCTCCGATTTTGCCGGCTCGGCCCTGTGCGTGAGTAGTTCACCATAGACCTATGGGTCCGTAGGCATTAACTAGATGGCTTGTTCTCTCTTTCTAATTCTCAATACAATGTTCTCCTTGATGTTCTTGGAGATCTATTTGATGTAATGACTTTTTGCGGTGTGTTTGTTGGGGTCCGATGAATTGCGAGTTTATGATCAGATCTATATCCATGAATATTATTTGAGTCTTCTTTGATCTCTTATATGCATTATTATTTATAGCCTCGTATTTCTTCCATGAAACTTTGGTTTGGTTTGGCCAACTAGACTGATTTTTCTTGCAATGGGAAGAGGTGCTTTATGTTGGGTTCGATCTTGCGGTGTCCTGAACCAGTGACAGAAGGGGTAGTGAGGCACAAATGTATTGTTGCTATTAAGGATAAAAAGGTTGGGTGTATTCCTACATGAATAGATCTTGTCTACATCATGTCATCGTTCTTATTGCATTACTCTGTTTCTCCATGAACTTAATACACTAGATGCATGCTGTATATCGATCGATGTGTGGAGTAATAGTAGTAGATGCAGGCAGGAGTCAGTCTACTAATCTTGGATGTGATGCCTATATACATGATCATTGCCTTAGATATCGTCATAATTATTTGCTCTTCTATCAACTGCCCAACAGTAATTTGTTTACCCACCGTATCTTGGATGTTTGTCCATTATTTGCTCTACTAGTGAAATCTACGGCCCCCGGGTCTATCTTTTATCATATTGTTTTCACATCTATTATTCCAAAAACCCAAAAATACCTTGTTGCACTTTTTCTTTACTTATTTTATTTTGTGTTTTCGCTAGATCTATTTATCCAATTCGGGATGGCAATGGGTAGGGTATGGGCGGGTACAACCTCCTTCCGCCCAAACCCATACCCATAGAAACCTTCTATACCCACCCACTACAATACCCGTGGGTATAAATCTATACCCATGCCCATACCCATCGGGTATCCTATACCCAATGGGTATCCAATGGGTACAATCGATGGTATTTAAATTCCTAAAAAGTAGAGAAATGAGTCTAAAATTCAAGTGATGATAAGCGAGCAGTATAGCACCGACGTGGCCTCCTTCGATGGGTGGCCTCTTGGAGGAATGAAGCGAGTATGAGCAATGGTTGGTGGAAGCTCGACGTAGTGGGAGGCGGCTGTGGGAATCGGGGATCGCTGGATCGAGAGATGGAAAGGAGTTCGATGACGATAATTCGAGATTTCGTCATTTCGAGGAGACACATATGATGTAGGGGGAGTGGCGAGAAAGTGCATGTGAGCATATAAGCTATGGCCGGTTTAGGGAATACAGGATTTAGGGTTGGGCCATGGAAGTTGGATGTTGACACCACATGTCATAGGACTTTTTTCATTTATTAGTTTTTTGTGGGTATCCATTGGGTTACCCATGGGTGCAATTTCATACCCATACCCTACCCATATATTTTGCGGGTATGGATACCCATTACCCATGGGTACAAAACCTCTTGAAGTCTTGCCCATGCCCATTGTATTCGGGTAGGGTACCCACGGGTACCCATACCCATGGGCAAAACTGCCATCCCTATATCCAATGTCATACAATTTAATTTATCGTTTTACCGTGGAGGGATTGCCAACCCCTCTTACGCGTTGGGTTGCAAGTATTTGTTCTTTGTGCGCAGGTACCGTTTACATAGTGTTGTTTGATTCTCCTACTGGATTGATAACCTTGGTTTCATAACTGAGGGAAATACTTGCCGTAGCTGTACTGCATCATCCCTTCCTCTTTGGGGAAATACCAACGTAGATTCAAGCCACGTCAGAGTTATGCATGTTAGTTGGATTTAATCTTGTAATTAGTATTCCGCGGTGACAGAAAGTGGAAGAAGCTTCTATTGTACTGTTGCCACTAGCTAGGAATAAAAGGACGAGTTGCATTGTTTGCTTATGTTTTTCACTTTTAATGTTTCTATTGGGGAGGGGGTAAAAATTCTACAAATGTGTATACATACAATAGGTAATGTTGGATTATAATTTCATCAATTTGCAACATAAATGGATGTTATTCTTTGAATTTTGTTTGTACTAACCTATCGTACAGGTGCAGGGATGGTAATATGATAACCCACAAGTATAGGGCTGTTGGAGAACGTAGTATTTCATAAAAATTCCTACGATCACGCAAGATCTATCTAGGAGAAGCATAGCAATGATATGGGAGAGTGTGTCCACGTATCCTCATAGACCGGAAGCGGAAGCGTTCAGTAACGTGGTTGATGTAGTCAAATGTCTTCACGATCCAACCGATCCAAGTACCGAACGTACGGCACCTCCCTGTTCAGGACACGTTCAGCACGATGACGTCCCTCGAGCTTTGATCTAGTTGAGGACGAGGGAGAGTTCCGTCAGCACGATGGCGTGGTGATGGTGATGATTAAGTAACCGGCGCAGGGCTTCGCCTAAGCACTACGACGATATGACCAAGGTGTTAAATATGGAGGGGGCGCCGCACATGGCTAGGAACAATTGATGTGTGTTCTAGGGGTGCCCTCCCCACGTATATAAAGGAGGGAGAGGGAGGGAGGCAGCCTAGGGCACGCCCAAGTAGGAGGAATCCTACTTGGGCCCCTAGTCCAATTCACCCCCCTACCATATTTGGACAAGGTGGAAAGGAAGGAGGGGGGAGGGGAAGGAAGTAGGAGTCCTACTTCATGCTTTCCTTTTCCTCCTCTCCTTTCCCTTTCTCCCCACGTGGCTGGCCCTATAGGGGTCGCACCAGCCCCTTGTGGGTTGGTGTGTTCCCTTACTTGGCCGATTAAGCCCATATCTTTGCCGGGGGTTGCCCGAAACCCCTTCCGGTGACCCGGTACCACCCAGAACACTTCCAGTGTCCAAATACCATCGTCATATATATGAATATTTACCTCTCGACCATTTCGAGACTCCTCGTCATGTCCGTGATCTCATCCGTGACTCCGAACAAACTTCGGTCATCAAATCACATAACTCATAATACAAATCGTTATCGAACGTTAACCGTGCGGACCCTACGTGTCGTGGATTTGTCACGGCAGATGTCCTTCATGTTAGGACTTTGTCGTGAGGCCAACACACCCATGTAGTAGCTTGAAGGGGTTGTTCAGATTTGAGAGACGTAAGATTTTCCCTAGGTTCGGCCCCTCACGGTGGAGGTAAAAGCCTACATCCTTCTTCATTGATATTGATGATGATGAACATGATTACAAGGGTGCTCTATCTCGAGAGCTATAGACTTGTTTGTGTAACCCTTATTTGTCCACTCGTCGAACTTGTCCCTCTTGGGGTGCCCTGCCCCTCCTTATATAAGTTGGAGGGACGGGTTACATGTGGAGTCCTAGTAGGACTAGAACTATTCTATTACAAGTGGAATCCTAGTCTTGCTTCCTTTGTAAGGGAATATTCCTTTTGCCTTCCTTCTCAAGTCGTCCCACCATAGTACGAGCCGGCCTTCCATGAACCGCCTTCTGGGCCTCCAGGTCTTGTCGCTCCTCTGACCCGCCTGCCGGGTCACCAATGAATCACCTTCCTTCGACCGGGTCATCCAGGCGGGTCATCAGTGAGTCGCCAAGTCCGGCCGGGTCATACCGCGGGGTATATCCCTGACATTAGCCCCCAATTTAATTTGGATTTATCCATGTTAAACTGATCCTGCAAAATAAACACAAGAACAAATTTGACAGGTTGTGCTCCGGGTTATAAGTTCTTGTAAGCCAGCACCTGATCATCCTTAAGTCCTTGTCATTTCCTTCTTCTGGAAAGTCTGGGTCAATAGACCAGCTTCATAATCAATTTGCTTACATTGGTTTTTCATAGAAATATTGTGAAGAATAATTCATTTGATCCAGCTCCCAATGCTTAAAAAATATTGGTCTTGAAATACTCATCTGATTTTCAGCCGTCTTGAAGATGTAGAACTTGCCGGTTTATCATTGCCAAAACTACCGGTTTGTAAATATTGATGGCACCGGGTCATAATTGTTGCTAATATCAAGCTTGGAAATGTACCTCCCTTGTATCTATATCACTTGTAGCCCCCAAGTGTCATGGTGCATGCTTACAGCGACATGGGACTTCTATATTTGATATGATTTGAATAATGTAACCCCCAAGTGCCGTGTCGTAAGCCTGCAGCGACTCAGGACTATTACTTCCATTGTAGAATAAATCATATCCATTGATGAAGAAATAATAGCCATTGCACTGAAGCGACTTTGAAACCTCAATCATTCAATATCATCATGAAAATCCAGCCAAGTTGACTATTAAAGATTGGAATAATATAACCCGGCGGCTCTTAGCCAATAGCGAATTAATGCGCATCCACTGTCCTCCGGAATGCAACCCGGTGGCTTATAACCTCTGCAAAAAATCAAGAATTGATAACCCCATTCATGGCGGCTCATAGTCATGTCCAGTTTTTGAAAAGATCACTTTGGCGGCTCATAGCCTCAATGAACTAAATATTGAACAATATAACCCGGAGCTGGATAACTGGCAATATCTGTAGAATTGGCTCGTACTGCCGGCTTACATCACCATATCCAATGAAGGCAATAACCCAATGATTTATAAGCGCATAATTTCAATGGTGCAATCCAAAATATAATGGCGACTTAACGTCCAAAGCCAGGGTGCAATCCAAAGATTTTATAGCGCATAATTCCAATTGCGTAATCACAGTATATCGGTGACTTGAAGTCCATAGCCAGGGCGATTTACCAAGACCAAAATATTCATACCCTTATTGAAAGACATACATGTAGATTAATACCAAGGTATTGCCTTGATAATTAAAATCCGGAGCCAGTATCAACCCGGAGTTATGAAATATCATCATTTTGATTGCTCAAGGCAAAATATCATGGCGACTTAAAGTCCGCTATCAGGGTGGGTTATCAAACCCAAAGATGCTCAATGATGAGTCATATAATCAAGGCTACATGGCCTATGAAATCAATTCATACTGTCGGCTCATCATATACCTGGCGTTTCAAACCAAGCAGGGGTTATCAAAGCTATGTTCTGTGAATCAGGGAGCCCCTAAGGGATGTATTTCAAACTGTCAAGGCCGGGAACCTATGTTTGAGCTGTGCTTTGCAACAGACTCTCTTTGGTCCCTGTAACCCGGGCGTTAAACCTCCAAGTAGGTCAGAGCTATGCTCATTTAGAATTTTGGCTTGATAGCCGGATTACTAAAGTAATCAGAGCTATGCTCATATAATATTGGTTTGGTAGCTAGATTACCAAAGTAATCAGAGCTGTTCTCATATGAAGTTATAATGTTGGCTTGATAGCCAGATTACTGAGGTAATCAGAGCTATGCTCTTATAATATGGGCTTGATAGCTGGATTACCGAAGTAACTAGAGTTGTGCTCTTATAATATGGGCTTGATAGCCGGATTACCGAAGTAACTAGAGTTGTGCTCTTATAATATGGGCTTGGTAGCCGGATTACCGAGGTAACCAGAGTTGTGCTCTTATAATATGGGCTTGATAGCCGGATTACCGAGGTAACCAGAGATATGCTCTTATAATATGGGCTTGATAGCCGGATTACCGAAGTAACTAGAGCTGTGCTCTTATAATATGGGCTTGATAGCCGAATTACAGAAGTAACCAGAGCTGTGCTCTTATAATATGGGCTTGATAGCCGGATTACCGAGGTAACCAGAGCTGTGCTCTTATAATATGGTAATATTGGCTTGATAGCCGGATCAAGAGGGCAGTCATAGCTATGCTCAATGAGCAAGAAGCCCCCAAGTGACCAATCATATGATAAGCCAATAAGGCAGCATACCCATGTTTGAACCGCGCATCATGGCAGCAAGTTCTCTTTGGCAACCTTTAATTTTTCCGAGAACTCCAACTTGCGAGAGATGAATTCTTTTTGAACCAGGATTTTAAACCGGATACTGAGAGCTTCAGAGCTTTGTGGGAGATAAATTTGCCTTGAGACGGATTTGGAACCGAAATTTCTCCATCTTAAGCAGGAAATTTTCTAATGGCCTTTAAATTTTCATCAATATAACAGTAGCCTCTGGGACAGGGTTATCTTCCGTACAATGACCCGGGGTTCTTGAATTTGCTGAAACTGACAGCACTTGCTGAGTCATGTCCATGTAGCCCCCGAGTCTTGAGATGACTCGAGGAGTTGGCTTGAGATTCTCCATAATTGACCGTCATATAAACCGGCATATAGTTGAACAGCGGAATGTTGGAATATGTCGAAGCTGGAAGCAAGGTGGCAAGTTGATGACCCTCGCAATACTCATTGTGTATCCTTGGTGTTTGATAACGCAATGTGACTTCTTATAAGGTTGAGGTTGATCGTGGTGGGTTATAAATGATCCCGTATGAGCTGTGTCAGTAACTCGGCCAATGGTTCATCCCAACTGGCTATTGAAGTTAACCAAACTGAAGTGCAGACGGAGGCTGATAATATATGATAGTTTGCCTCCAAATAGTTGGAAGAGAAAACCAGGCTACCCAAGCAGTGACTTGCTTGCACTCAATAAACAGCTCATGCAGACAGTGCAACTCCAATATGTTGATATACACCAAACAGCGGAGGCGGATAGTAAAGACGACTACTGTCATTAGAGTCAGTACGGACGCAGGCGAGTCACCACCGCTCTTGCACTGAATAATTGTTCTTGATATGTTAGACCGGCAATTATCAGCCACAGAGCTGATGATCACGATGGTGAATCTGAAATCAATCACGAGCGAGTCGACCGCGGGTGCAAACAAAGTCGGCTGCGGCGTTGTAAGCCGGTACAGACGGATGCTGGTCGCAAGATGGTGCTGTCGGGCGCTCCATACCCGTGGTATGATGTCACATTTATAATGAATCTTTGCCCTGCACGTTAAAATATACATGCCAGAGTATTGTTCTTGGAAAGAATAAATATGTTATAACAAATAGATTGGACGGATATCACCTGGGGCATTGGGATAGCAGATGATCTTTGCGTGCCCATAGTTTAACTGGGACACGGAGGCCCAGCAGCAACGTGAACGTGCTAATTTTTTAGTCTGTGAATCTAGCACTCCATCTGGTCTGATATCTGATGAGTCCGTAGCGTTGATTTCTCCACCGCGTGATCTCAATAATGATCGATGTATCATGTCATGAGCTCTGCTCCTTCCCGACGAACAAGTTGTTTGCTTCTTTCTTTTACTGTTCAATCCCAATAATATGTCTTTTGCAGTCAGTTGAGCAGGTCAGCCGCATCCTCTGCTCAGCCATAGTACAAAAACACGGGGAGCTTGCTCGAAGTGGAGACGGATGTAAGCGTGTTGAGCCTCGGTGATGCACACGGTGGGAAATGGCTGGCGGCTTTGTGATCGGCCGCAGAAGCGGAGAAGTGCCGGCGACTTAGCACAGGGGCGCGAGGCCAGCCGTGGCCAGAGGCGGCTACGAGGCCGAGCGGTTCGCGGTGTAGGGAGGGCTCTAGAGCGGCGAGGTCTGACGACGATTCAGACGGGAGGCGACTCAGCAACGTCTAGTCCCGAAGGCGACTCGAAAGGGGGGTGAGCTCGATGGCGACTCAGCAACGGCGAGGCCCGAAGGCGATTCAACAGCGGCGAGACCCGAAGGCGACTCCACAGCGATGGAGGCTCACGGCGCGGGACGGCTCAACGGGGCGTCTTCGGCGGCGGCGCGGGGGGCCGAGTTCGGCGGCTCAAGCGCGAGGCGGCGGCTCGACGGCTATGGGGACGATGGCTTCCGCAGCCGAGGCGTATAGAGGGCGGTCTCGGAGACGCGACCCGAGTCCTTCTCCGGGTGATATCCGTGTCCTGCAGCTGCGGCGGTGAGTGACCGGCATGGAGGCGCCGGCGGTTAATCGCGGGGTGGTTTGATCGCAGCCGCGAGACTGGCTTGGCACAGTCGCGGTGAAAAGGTAGCTCGGAGCGCCGGAGAGCAGGCCGGCTGGCCATCGAGGCGGCTTGACCGCAGCGGAGGAGCTCGGCGGCGGTACAGCCGGGCGGCTCACACTACTAGAAAAAGGGGCTTTGGTCCACGCCGGGTAACCCTATTAGTCTCCGTTCGGTCTAGAACCGGGACCAATGGATGCATTTATCCTGATTCGTGCAGTTAAGGCAATAGTCCCGGTTCAGCTGGATCCTTTAGTCCCGGTTCATGTCACGAACCGGGACTAAAGGGTGCGATGCCCATTAGTCCCGGTTGGTGGCACTAACCGAGACTAAAGGTCTAACCTTTAGTACTGGTTGGTGTCACCAACCGGGACTAATGGCCTTTGAGGCATTAGTACCGGTTCATGGCACGAACCGGTACTAAAGGTCCAATTTTCAACCCCCCTTGGACCGACTTTTCAGTTTTAGTAAAAACAAAAAAAATGATGAAAATGTCAAAAAAATAAAATAAAATAAGTTTCCCTATGTGGTCTAGTTGTTGGGAAAATTTACAAATATGAATTTCGACTTTATTTACAAAATCTCTCTGGAATTTGTAAAATGGGCATAACTTTTGCATACGAACTCGGATTAAAAAGTTTTTTATATGAAAAATCATCTACTCGAAAAGTTACATTCAATGGAGACGGCCTACGTCCTGTTTGCAAATTTGTAGAATCCTCAAATTCCGAAAGGAAAAAAAGTTATGCTCAAATTTTAGTTTTTTTAAATTTTCATTAAATCTGGTCAAACTACTTATTCAAGAAGTATTAGTGTTACTAAATAATTATTCAAGAATATTAGTGTTATTAAATAACTATTTCAGTTTTTTGAATTTTGGTCAAATCTGGTCAAACTGTGGTCAAACAATGGTCAAACTACTTATTCAAGAAATATTAGTGTTACTAAATAATTATTGTTTTTTAGAACAATAGTTTCAAACTCAAACAGTGAAATGTGTGACTTCATGCTCAAGCTAAAATCCTGAGGGTTAATAGGATTAACATCTTACTATTGTCAGGAAAACAACGAGTGCAGACTTGGAAACGAGGGAGAATAGAACCTGGAAGATAAGCGTGCTCAGGCTGGGGGAGTGGAAGGATGGGTGACCGTCCGGGAAGTTAGATGATTTGCAATGATGAGGGGTGATTAGAGATTAAATTGAGCAGTGATGAGAGGGGTGATTAGAGATTAGAGGTTAAAATAAATCAGAAATTTGAAAATAAAAAAATCAAAAAAATAAAAAAAATCAGAAAATTACCTTTAGTACCGGTTGGTGTTACCAACCGGGACTAAAGGTGGACCTCCAGGTAGCGCCCACGTGGAGGGCCTTTAGTCCCGGTTCTGGTTTGAACCGGGACTAAAAGGTCAGGGCATTAGTACCGACCCTTTAGTCCCGGTTCAAGAACCGGGACTAAAGGCTCTTATGAACCGGCACTGCAGGCCCTTTTTCTACTAGTGTCAGACAAGACAACCTGGAGGCGGGCCGCAGTGTGGAGGATGGCGATGGCTCGGAAGCCGCAGGGGCGTACACGAGGCAGCGGAGGTGAGCGTCTCAAAACGCGGTCGCGGGCACTGGAGGAATCCGGATCGTGGCCGGCTCTGTTTCTGGGTCACGGCCGGCTTTCATTGACTCGGCGATTTTGCCGGTGGCGTATCTGATGTGCTACAATTTTTGATTGATGAAATTGGCCTTGATCTCTGATGTTTTGCCAATACAATTGCTGTCCACCGCGAAAAAGAAATTTCTAATCTTGATCTACCGAACTCATAGTTGATGTTGATCCTTCCAAAACCGGATCTTCTTCATCCAAAAAACTGCGAACTTCTCGAATCCTGGAAGAAATCCCTTCAAGAACTCAACACCACCGGGCGCAGGCCCTATGGTGGGTGCCAACAGTCATGGATTTGTCACGGCAGATGTCCTTCATGTTAGGACTTAGTCTCGAGGCCAATGCACCCATGTAGTAGCTTGAAGGGGTTGGTCGGAATCGAGAGACGCAAGGTTTTCCCAGGTTCGCCCCCTCACGGTGGAGGTAAAAGCCTACATCCTGCTTGCGGAGCTGCTTGACATTCTGAGGAGGCTCCAAATTCACAATTGGAGAAACCTTCTCCGGATTAAGTGTAATGCCATTGGCGGAGATGATGTGGCCAAGGTAAAGAACTTCATCAAGCCAAAACTCACATTTGGAAAACATCGCGTAGAATTCATACTCTCTGAGCTTGTCGAGCACCAATCGCAAATGTTTGTCATGATCCTTCTTATTATTGGAGAACACCAAGATATCATCGAGATACACCAGGACTAATTCATTAGTGTAGGGATTGAAGATGAAGTTCATCATTCGAGAGAATGTTGGCGGGGCATTGACAAGGCCGAAATACATGACAGTGTATTCATAAGAACCAAATCTTGTTCCGAATGTTGTCTTGGGGATATCTTCTTCACGAATGCGAATCTGATGATAACCCATATGGAGGTCAAGCTTGGATAACACCTTTGCACCATTAAGTTGCTCGAATAGCTCATTGATGTTGGGAAGTGGGTACTTGTTGTTGATTGTTTTCTTGTTCAATGGACAGTAATCGACGCAAAGTCGGTCCGTGCCATCCTTCTTCAGGACAAAAAGAACACCAAAACCCCATGGAGATGAACTCGGTCTGATCAAACCCAGAAACTCTTGTTCATCGAGCTATTTCTTCAATTCCTTCCGCTCCTTTGGCCCAAGCTTGTATGGACGCTTGCAAACGGGTTCAGTACCGGGCTCAAGATCGATAACGAACTCAACTGGCTGGTGAGGAGGCTTACCCGAAAGCTCTTCTGGAAAGACATCTTGGTACTCGCAAAAAACTAGAATCTAAGAAATAGCATCTAACTCGCCCTTATCATTCAGAGATAACAACTGAATGGTTTCATCACAAGCGACATATATGATCACATCCATAGAAGAGTGTGTCAACATAATCTCCCTGGCAGCATAGTCGGCCTTGTGCTTAGAAAGCCAATCCATGCCGAGAATTACATCAATATCAGAGTCGCTGAGAACAATTGGAGAAGCCAGAAATTTATAGAAGTCATAATCTTTCCCGGAGAAACAACTTGCATAACTTTGGACAAAACCTCTGTGTCAACATTGTGCTCCGATGCAAATGGATATGACATGAAAGAGTGCGATGCACCAGAATCAAACAATACTTTTGCAGGAATGGAGTTAACTAAAAGGTTACCCATGATCACATCTGAAGAATCCTCTAGTTGAGCTACGTTCATCATGTTCACCTTAGCATGCTTGGGATTATGCTTGACCACTTCACTACTAGAAGATCTCACAGGAGGAGGAGGTGGTAGGCGCCTTTGGTTGAAGCACTTGTTTACATAGTGACCTTTCTACTAACACTTGTTGCAAATAACTTCTGAGAGCGGAGGGTGATAAGAAGATGGAGCACTTGTCCTTGGAGCTTGAGTCTGAGACTTGTTCTGATAGCCTGGGTTGGGTGGGTGGGAAGATCCATGGCCACCTTTGTTCTTCTGCTGGTAAGGTGACGAAACGGAGGAGGCGGAGGAAGCCAGAACTTCTGTTGCTTAGCTGCCACTTGTGAGGAAGAAGAAGACTGGACTGCATTCCTGATTCTCTTCTTTAAAGCCTCACACTTGAGCTGAGCACCTTCTTGCTTGAGGGCCATGTTATAGAACTGATCGAACTGAGTAGCCTCAACAAGAACGAGAGCTAATTGTAGATCCTCTCGAAGGCCACCCCTGAAGTGATAGATCATGCTCTTTTCATCAGGAACATCCAGCCTTGGGAAGCGAGCATGTTTCTGAAACTAGATGTTGTATTGATACATGAACATGCTTCCTTGCTTGAGATTGCGGAATTCCTCACGCTTGATCTCAGCAACACTTGTTCGAATGTGGTGTGCTTTAAAGTCCCGACAGAAGTCATCCCACATAATCACTCGACCTCCTCTGGAATCTTTGTATTGTTGATAGCAATCAACTGCTTGGTCCTTGAGCTGAAAAGAAGCGAACTTGACGTAGTTCTCAGGCCTGACATTGCCACATTCAAAATTCTTGCTGATGGCCACGAGCCAATCCTCGGCGTCCGTGGCCTCGACACAGTTGCTGAAAGACATTGGCTGATTTGCATGGAATTGGTTGAGGGTAGCAAACTAAGGATGTTTGTTGAATTGCCCTTGACCTTGGTTCCCTTGGTTGCCTTGACCTTGGTTGCTCTCTTGGAAGAGTTGCAAAAGCATCTGCGTGTTGGCGTTGGTGGCTGCCATGACAGCTTCCCATGCCTCCGGAGGCGGAGGAGGTGGCAGAGGTGGAGGGTTCGCCTGATCTCCATCGTGACGTTGCAGATTCAGACGCGTTGGAGGAGCCATCCTGAAGAGGTTGATATCCGTTAGAACCATGATAGACAGATAGACAAGCTGGATCAACGGATAGAAATTGCAACATATAGTCTTCACAATAAACATTCGAATAGAGAATGAAATAATGAATTCCAAAGTTAACAATACATGACCATTAAGGTGAGAAGCCACTTAGATAAATGTTGATGAAAGAAACAACAAGGTACAACTGGAACAAATAAGTGGTAAGGATCGCCCAATCACATACCAATTATTTGTCGAAAGAAATACTAAGAGCTACCTGAATTCCCACATATAAACCGCCGAAACTTTCACACAACTAACAAGCCCTACGCTCCAACTGTATCCATCCATCAACACATAACCAAGAAAACACCGGAAACTGTGTACCTCAACCTTCGAAAAGCATCCGTTATACAAGCTATGGAAATACTCCTGAACTCCCTCCCCAGTACGGGGTGGTGTCGAGGTTATCTCACCACTAGCTGCATAAAAGAGATTTTTATGTCGTCGAACATAGGTATTCCAGAACTGCAACGATAAAATTGTGACGAGAACACCTCGGAGCTCAACTCCTCGGGACACTGCCACAACCCCTAAATGTCAGGAGGCACCTAGAACAATGTTCTCGTCACAAGAATATCAGAAAGATTCCAAGATACCCGCGTGATCCTATTTTTTTCATGAAATTGAGGATAGGAAAGTCAAAACATCTACGTCAGGAAGGCCTCACCAGAGCAATGAAGGGGACTGAGGAGTAAAAAGAATCCTACTCTCTGATAGATAAAATCCTAAGACTCAAAACATTTTGTTCTATACTCAACAACGTCAGCGATTCAATCAAGCAGGGGGCTCCTAAGTCTGGGATGGCTCTGATTACCAACTTGTAACGCCCAAGATGCGGCTATATCTCCCACGTGTAGAGGCAAAACATAGAGGCATAACCGCATGTTGGTTTTGTCGCAAGAAGGGTCATCTTCACACAACCCCATGTAATGAACAAGAAAATAATAATAGGTAGTTGGCTTACAATCGCCACATCACACAAGGATCAAATAATTCATACATCATTCAGAGTACACACATAGTACGACTATAGAGAAATACAAATGAAAAGAATAAAACCCCAAAAGCTAGATCCCCGATCATCCCAACTAGGCACCAGTACTGATGATCCGAAAAAGAAAGGTAGTAATGGCCAAGGTCCTCGTCGAACTCCCACTTGAGTTTGGTAGCCTCACCTGCACTGGTATCATTAGCACCTGCAACTGTTTTGGTAGTATTTGTGAGTCACAAGGACTTACCAATCTCAAAACCCATGAGATCAAGACTATTTAAGCTTATGGGTAGGATGTGGTTATGAGGTGGAGTTGCAGCAAGCGCTAAACATGTATGGTGGCTAGCATATGAGTACAAGAGTAAGATGAGAAACTACACAACAGTCGTAAGACTAGAAGCGATCAAGAAGTGATCCTGAACTCCTTACGATCATGCATAACCGAACCGTGTTCACTTCCCGGACTCCGCCGAAAAGAGACCATCATGGCTACACACGTGGTTGATTCATTTTAATTAAGTCAAGTGTCAAGTTCTTTATAACCGGATATTAACAAATTCCCATCTGCCACATAAAAGCGGGAACGGCTCTTAAAACTTTATACCCTACCGGGGTGTCCCAACTTAGCCCATCAGAAGCTCTCACGGTCAACAAAGGATATTCCTATCCCCGAAAGACCCGATCAGTCTCGGAATCCCGGTTACAAGACATTTTGACAATGATAAAACAAGACTAGCAATACCGCCCGAATGTGCCGACAAATCCCGATAGGAGCTGCACATATCTTGTTCTCAGGGCACACCGGATGAGACATCCTACGAGTAAAACCAACCCTCAAGTTTCCCCGAGGTGGCCCCGCAGTCTACTCAGTTCGGACCAACACTAAGAGGAGCACTAGTCCAGGGGGGCTGAATAAAGATGATCCTTGGGTTAATTCTCCCTAGGCAAAATTTTAGGTTGTTATTAGGCAAATGTTAAACCAAGGTTGGGCCTTGCTGGAAGAGTTTTATTCAAAGAGAATTGTCAAGGGGGTCCCATAACCCCAGCCATGCAAGGAACACAAAATCAAGGAACATAACACCAGTATGACGGAAACTAAGGCGGCAAGAGTGGAACAAAACAACGAGCAAATGACCAAGCCTTCCACCCTTTGCCAAGTATGTATATGAATTAAATAAAATAAGATATATTGTGATATCCCAACATATCCATGTTCCAACATGGAACAACCTGCAAGACACCTGCAACTAGCAATGCTATAAGAGGGGCTGAGGAAAAGCGGTAAATTAGCCAACCAACGGTTTGCTAGGAAGGTGGATTAGTGTGACGCCCCAAGACCGATGCTCTAGTAGCCATCCATTTATTTTCGTTATCGTCGTGTGTTTCATATGTTTGTTGCCATGATCATGATGAGTGTCATTGTCATATTTTTCTTGTTGCGTCATGTTCATCTTTTTTTATATTGCATTGTGTCATCCATGTCGTTGATATGGTCATCTTGCTTGTTATATGATATCCCTTTTGTCATTTTTTTCATCATGATTATCTTGTGGGTTTGCATTCTTCATATTGATATGTTGTTGGTGCGCTCTCCTTATTCCCCTCCTCGTACGGTTGTTTGCGTCATCATCTTTTCATCAAGACCTTTCTCCACGTGCAAACCTGATCACTTCTTCCTTTCTTTCAAATCTTGGCTTTCATGCCAAGTGACATTGTTTGTGCCTCCATTAATGTTCATTTATTTCTTGATGATCATACTCCATGCCTTATACCTATTTGCCAAATTTGACTTCAATTGGACTTGATTTGGTTAGGTTCAAAAATGCCTGAAGTTTGAATTTAATTCAAACTTTAATTATTTTTCAACCTCTAAAAATATCCAACTCAATTTATTCAAATACTATATAAATTCTGGAGCCCATGGGTATATTCATTTCTTCCTCACCACACTCCTATCCCTCTGTGCATTTGCTCTTTTATTTCCATTTCAAAGAAATAGAAAAACAACAACAGTAGGAGCAGCCTAGCGTAGCAGCAGCCCGGCCCAGCTCTCCTTCCGCAGCCTACTTTCACTCTCCCGTGGTCAATCCACGCTGGACACCCGTCCAGGCCCCACCTGCAGCCTCTCCTTCCCCTGTTTTTCTTCCTCCTCCCGATCCCTTTTCTCTCACAGTAAAACTTCAAGAGAGAGGGCACATGGCCACCGTGGCCGAACCGCGCCAACACCTCCCTCCTATAAAACCTCCAGTCAAGCCCTAGGGTTTCCTTCTTCCTCTTCTCCCTCTTCTCCGCCGTTGCCGCAAGAGGCACCCACGGGACCTACTGCCTCACCTCCTGATGCCATGCCCGGGACGAGCCGGAGCCCTTCTCCGGCGTAGCCCGCCCCGCCGGTTCCCCTCCTTCCTCGCGGACCTTTGCGGCACCTCTATGACCCCGTTCCATGGTGATCCAAGGCCGGAGACGACAAGTTCCTCGACTTCCTCTTCCTCCGCTTCGTCTTCTTGATGGTCTAGAGTAACGCCAAGTTCAGCGAGCCCTATCATCCCTCCATCGTCTACGCCCCCCTCATCGTGTTGCTCGAGCCCATGGTGAGCAGCCGCTCCTCCCCGATTCTTCCCTGGCTTGAACCCATCCCGTAGCCTTCGTTTCGCTCTTGACCGAGGCCACGGCCATGACGGACAGGAGTAGCAGCTCGGCCTACGCACATGCGTGCAAGGGAGCGTCCACACCGCGCTCATCGCACTTGCATCCCTCACGCCGCTGAACGAATGCACCGCAGCATATCGGCTCGCCCGCAAGCCATTCCAATCTGCCCAACCCTTGCCGCCGCCGCATCGCCATGTCATGCTGCGCCCGAGATGAGCAGGGCCTCGTGCTCGAGCCAATCTCCTGTAGCTGCTCCGCACGCACGCATCCATACACCATTCCCGCAGGCCCGCCGGTGCTCTACATCATGAGCCACCGCCTCCAAGTCGTCAGCGCCAGCTCCATTGATCTCTGTGCAGCCATGGCCAAAGGTTCGGTGTTCAACTTTTGACTCAAGAAGAGTCAGGCGCACTGCATTTCACAAGCGCACATCCAGCGCAGTGGTTAGCGACTTCTCTGCATACCGAGAGGTCCTGGGATCAAATCACATGGAGCCTGAATTCCTTTTCCCCCTGTGTATTGTTTTTTTCCTTCCAATAGTGCACACACAGCCACTTGGGCCTCATTCACTCTCGGGTCGCTGCATCGTATTGCTTCTGGCCCGCGTATGTGTTTTTTTTCTGGTTTGTGATTTTAGCATTTTCCAGCGCATGCATATTTACAGGAAATGCCACTGTTTTGTATTATTAATAACTAAATATGCATGCATCCAAATTAGACAAACTATATAAGTAAAATGCTTAGAAATTTATCTAGTTTCACAATATTCAACTTTCATCCATGATAAAATATTTAAAATAGTTGTTTGCATTATTTTGCATAAATTCTGAAAGGAAAATAAACTTGGACAGGAAAAAAGAGATAGGGAAAGGAGAATAAAAATAGAAGTAAAACACATAAAAAATTGGAAAAATGGGCCAACACATTATATGTTGTCCTATGCAAAACTATGACTATTTCTTGCCCTTTGCGGAAAATAGAATTTCCTAGCTGCGTGAGCTAAAAATTAGGTGGGCTGGCTTCGCTGGGCCACAGCGCGCGGCCCATGTATGAAAATTATTTTTCTAGCGGACAAGGGCATTAGAATTTAGTACCACCTCGGGTAGAAAAAAATTCTTTCGGTGGTGAACGGATGAAAAAATTGGTGAAACGCACCTTCCTTTATTAGTAGGTATAGATAAATGACATGCTAAATAACTGTAGCTCCAAACTTAATAAACTTTATAAGTAAATGGGGTGGAAATTCATAGTTTAACATGGTGCACTCATCTTGCATGTTTAGCAACTCTAAAATAAGGTTTAGGGTAGAACAGTACCAAATTCAAAACATGCACATGGGGATTTTCCGCATTTGTTGTTTGTTATATCCGGACTCATTTAATCTTGTCTAGATAGGTAGTTTTCATATACTTCACCTGTTGCATGTTTAACAACATTTAACATTGTTGAGTACCTAACCGGAAGTGAAATAAATAAGTCATGTGGTGTTTCGTCAATATGCAACTCGTTGCATATTGAGCTCCACCTAACTTGTAGTATTGTTTATTGCACTTTGCCTTGCCATGCCATGCCTCTTTAAACCGGACATGCATCATACTTGGTTGTGCATCACGCCATGTTTATCTGATGGTTGTTTACTATGTTGCTTGCTTCTTTCCGGGTTGCTTCTCTCGTTAGCTTCGGTTTCGTTCCAGAGTTGTGAGGATTCTTTCGACTAAGTTGGGTCGTCTACTTCTTGGACTCGTTCTTCTTCCTTGCGGGATCTCAAGCAGGATGACCATACCCTCGATATCAGTTCAATCTTTGCTTGCTAGTTGTTTGCTCTATCACAATTTCCCGCTACCTACCACTTGTTTATCAAGCCCCCCAAATTGCCATGATAGCCTCTAAACGTTTTCAACCATCCTAGCAAACCGTTGTTTGCCTATGTTACCGCTTTTGCTCAGCCCCTCTTATAGCATTGCTACTTGCAGGTGACGTTGAAGTTTGTTCCATGTTGGAACATCGATATGTTGGGGTATCACAATATCTCTTATTTAATTAATGCATCTATATACTTGGTAAAGGGTGGAAGGCTCGGCCTTATGCCTGTTGTTTTGTTCCACTCTTGCCGCCCTAGTTTCCGTCATACCGGTGCTATGTTCCTTGATTTTGCGTTCCTTACGCGGTTGGATGTTATGGGAACCCCATGACAGTTTGCTTCGAATAAAACTCCTCTAGCAAGGCCCAACCTTGGTTTTAACATTTGCCACCACCACCTATTACTCTTCCCTTGGGAGTCACGTTCCCGAGGGTCATCTTTGTTTTAACCCCCCCCCCCCCCGGAGCTAGTGCTTCTCTAAGTGTCGGTCCGAACCGGGCAGCCTGTGGGGCCACCTTGAGGAAACTTGAGGCCTGGTTTTACTCGTAGCTTGACCTATCCGGTGTGCCCTGAGAACGAGATATGTGCAGCTCCTATCGGGATTTGTCGGCACATTCGGACGGCTTTGCTGGTCTTGTTTTACCATTGTCGAAATGTCTTGTAACCGGGATTCCGAGACTGATCGGGTATTTCCGGGAGAAGGAATATCCTTCGTTGACCGTGAGAGCTTGTGATGGGCTAAGTTGGGACACCCCTGCAGGGTATAAACTTTCGAGAGCCATACCCACGGTTATGTGGCAGATGGAAATTTGTTAATGTCCGGTTGTAGAGAACTTGAAACTTGACTTAATTAAAATGCATCAACCGTGTGTGTAGCCGTGATGGTCTCTTTTCGGCGGAGTCCGGGAAGTGAACACGGTCTTGTGTTATGCTTGAACATAAGTAGTTTCAGGATCACTTCTAGCTTCTTGACCGTCGCGTTGCTTCTCTTCCCGCTCTTATTTGCGTATGTTAGCCACCATATATGCTTAGTGCTTGCTGCAGCTCCACCTCATTACCTTATCCTACACATAAGCTTAAATAGTCTTGATCTCGCGGGTGTAAGATTGCTGAGTCCTCGTGACTCACAGATACTTCCAAACAGTTGCAGGTGCAGATGATACCAGTGCAGGTGACGCAACCGAGCTAAAGTGTGAGCTCGATGAAGATCTTGATCGTTATTTTGTGTCTTTTCTAGTTGATCAGTAGAGGAGCCCAGTTGGGACGATCGGGGATCTAGCATTTGGGGTTGTCTTCTTTTATTTTTGTTCTATAGTCAGACCTTGATTGTACTTTGGATTATGTATGTTTAACTTGTTATTTGTGTGAAGTGGCGATTGTAAGCCAACTCTTTATCCCTTTCTTATTCATTACATGGGATTGTGTGAAGATTACCCCTCTTGCGACAAAATCACCATGCGGTTATGCCTCTAAGTCGTGTCTCGAGACGTGGGAGATATAGCTGCATATACAAAATCACCTTGTTATAAGTTGGTACCAGAGCCATCCCCGACTTAGGAGCCCCCTACTTTATTGAATCACTGACGTTGTTGAGTGTAGAACAAAATGTTTTGAGTCTTACGATTGTATATATCGGAGAGTAGGATTCATTTTACTCGTCTGTCCCTTCGCCGCTCTAGTGAGGCCTTGATACGTCTCCAACGTATCTATAATTTTTTATTGCTCCATGCTATATTATCTACTGTTTTGGACATTATTGGGCTTTATTATCCACTTTGATATTATTTTTGGGACTAACCTATTAACCGGAGGCCCAGCCCAGAATTGTTGTTTTTTGCCTATTTTAGGGTTTCGAAGAGAAGGAATATCAAATGGAGTCCAAACGGAATGAAACCTTCGGGAACATGATTTTTGGAACGAACAAGAAAGAGGAGACTTGGACCCTACGTCAAGAAATAAAGGAGGAAGCCACGAGGTAGGGGGGCACGCCTACCCCCCCCCCCCAGGCGCGCCCTCCACCCTCGTGGGCCCCCTGTTGCTCCATCGACGTACTCCTTCCTCCTATATATACCTACGTACCCCCAAACGATCAGATCTGGAGCCAAAACCCTAATTCCAACGCCGCAACTTCCTCTATCGAGGAGATCCAATGTTGGGGCCTGTTCCGGAGCTCCGCCGGAGGGGGCATCCATCACGGAGGGCTTCTACATCAACACCATAGCCTCTCCGATGAAGTGTGAGTAGTTTACCTCAGAACTTCAGGTCCATAGTTATTAGCTAGATGGCTTCTTCTCTCTTTTTGGATCTCAATACAATGTTCTCCCCCTCTCTTGTGGAGATTTATTCGATGTAATCTTCTTTTTGCGGTGTGTTTGTTGAGACCGATGAATTATGGGTTTATGATCAAGATTATCTATGAACAATATTTGAAACTTCTCTGAATTCTTTTATGTATGATTGGTTATCTTTGCAAGTCTCTTTGAATTATCAATTTAGTTTGGCATACTAGATTGATCTTTCTTGCAATGGGAGAAGTGCTTAGCTTTGGGTTCAATCTTGCGGTGTCCTTTCCCAGTGACAGTAGGGGCAGCAAGGCACGTATTGTATTGTTGCCATCGAGGATAACAAGATGGGGTTTTATATCATATTGCATGAATTTATCCCTCTACATCATGTCATCTTGATTAAGGCATTACTCTGTTTTCATGAACTTAATACTCTAGATCTATGCTGGATAGCGGTCGATGAGTGGAGTAATAGTAGTAGATGTAGGCAGGAGTCGGTCTACTTGTCTCGGACGTGATGCCTATATACATGACCATACCTAGATATTCTCATAACTATGCTCAACAGTAATTCGTTCACCCATCGTAAAATACTTATGCTCTTGAGAGAAGCCACTAGTGAAACCTATGGCCCTCGGGTCTATCTTCATCATATTAATCTTCCAATACTTAGTTATTTCCTTTTCTTTTATTTTACTTTGCATCCCTATCACAAAAATACCAAAAATATTATTATATCATATCTATCAGATCTCACTCTCGTAAGTGACCGTGAAGGGATTGACAACCCCTTATCGCGTTGGTTGCGAGGAGCTATTTGTTTTGTGCAGGTATGAGGGACTCACGCGTAGCCTCCTACTGGATTGATACCTTGGTTGTCAAAAACTGAGGGAAATACTTACGCTACTTTGCTGCATCATCCTTTCCTCTTCAAGGAAATCCAACGCAATGCTCAAGAGGTAGCAAGAAGAATTTCTGGCGCCGTTGCCAGGGAGTCTACGCAAAAGTCAACATACCAAGTACCCATCACAACCCTTATCTCCCGCATTACATTATTTGCCATTTGCCTCTCGTTTTCCTCTCCCCCACTTCACCCTTGCCATTTTATTCGCCCTCTCTCTCTCTATCCTCCCTCTCTTTTCTGTTCGCCTCTTTACTGTTTTCTTGTCGCCATGGCGAGTCCTCTTTCTTCTCCGTTGTCTCCCGAGAATGAAATTCTAAATTTTAAGCAAAGGGAGGGAGGAAATCTAAAAGACGCTTGGTATAGAATTTGCGATGCTCAAAATAGATCTACTAGACAGCAATCTACTTCCGTTCTTCTTCGCAATTTTTATGTAGGCTCTACTCCTTGGCACAGATATATCCTTGATACCATTACCAGAGGGAACTTCTTGGGTAGCCATACTTTTGATTCTTATAATGCTAGGATAGATTTGTTTGGCTCACCACCTCTTTTGGTTAAGGGAACTATGTTAACTTTGGAGCATGTAATGCAAAGACTTGAAATTATTGAGAATAAGGTTGCTACAGTAGAGTTAATTGAAAATTTAGATAAAAATATCCACAACCAAATGACCCAATATGGATCTAAAGTAGGAGTAACTTTGAAAAAAATTAAAGAGAAGGAACCTATAGTTAATGAAAGAATAAATCGTGATTCCACTTGAATCGATAAACTTGAGGGTATTATTACCAACTTGGGAACCGCTTTTTCTGCCGTAAAGAATACTCCAAGTCCTCCCACTAAAATTGCCAATCTTATGTATGTTCCTAAGGATTGTAGATGCCTTATTGAAGAATTACCTACCAAAGACGGCAATGCCTAGATCTATCCTTGCTTTTTATGCCTAGCTAGGGGCGTTAAACGATAGCGCTTGTTGGGAGGCAACCCAATTTTATTTTTATTCCTTGCTTTTTGCTCCTGTTTAGTAATAAATAATTAATATAGCCTCTGTTTTGTTTGTGTTTTTTGTGTTTAATTAGTGTTTGTGCCAAGTAGAACCGTTGGGAAGACTTGGGGAAAGTCTTGATATCTTGCTGTAAAAAGAAGAAACTTTAGCGCTCATGAGAGCTTCTGCCATTTTTATTTGGAGAGTGATATTTAGTTAATTCTTTTTGAAGATTATTAATAGATAAATTCCTCACGTCCAGGTATTTATTTTAGAATTTGTGGGGTTCCAGATCTTGAGCTAGCTACAGATTACTACAGACAGTTCTGTTTTTGACAGATTCTGTTTTCCGTGTGTTGTTTGCTTATTTTGATGAATCTATGGCTAGTAAAATAGTTTATAAACCATAGATAAGTTAGAATACAGTAGGTTTAACACCAATATAAATAAAGAATGAGTTCATTATAGTACCTTGAAGTGGTCTTTTGTTTTCTTTCGCTAACGGAGCTCATGATATTTTCTACTTTAAGTTTTGTGTTGTGAAGTTTTCAAGTTTTGGGTAAAGATTTGATGGATTATGGAACAAGGAGTGGCAAGAGCCTAAGCTTGGGGACACCCATGGAACCCCCAGGTAATCTAAGGACACCTAAAAGCCAAAGCTTGGGGATGCCCCGGAAGGCATCCCCTCTTTCGTCTACTTCTATCGGTAACTTTACTTGGAGCTATGTTTTTATTCACCACATGATATGTGTTTTTCTTGGAGCATCTTGTATGATTTGAGTCTTTTCTTTTTAGTTTACCACAATAATTCTTACTGTACACACCTTTTGAGAGAGCCATACAAGGTTTGGAATTTGTTAGAATACTCTATGTGCTTCACTTATATATTTTGAGTTATATAGTTTTGCTCTAGTACTTCACTTATATCTTTTAGAGCATGGTGGTGGATTTGTTTTATAGAAACTATTGATCTCTCATGCTTCACTTAGATTATTTTGAGAGTCTTAAATAGCATGGTAATTTGCTTAAATAATCCTAATATGCTAGGTATTCAAGATTAGTAATTTTTTTTCTTATGAGTGTTTTGAATACTAAGAGAAGTTTGATGCTTGATGATTGTTTTGAGATATGGAGGTAATAATATCAAAGTCGTGCTAGTTGAGTAGTTGTGAATTTGAGAAATGCTTTTGTTGAAGTTTGCAAGTCCTGTATCATGCATGTATGGTAAATGTTATGTAACAAATTTGAAACTTGAGGTGTTCTTTGATTGTCCTCCTTATGAGTGGCAGTCGGGGTCAAGCGATGGTCTTTTCCTACCAATCTATCCCCCTAGGAGCATGCGCGTAGTGTTTGGTTTTTGATGACTTGTAGATTTTTGCAATAAGTATGTGAGTTCTTTATGACTAATGTTGAGTCCATGGATTATACACACTCTCACCCTTCCATCATTGCTAGCCTCTTCGGTACCATGCATTACCCTTTCTCACATTGAGAGTTGGTGCAAACTTCGTCGGTGCATGCAAACCCCGTGATATGATACGCTCTTTCACACATAAACCTCCTTATATCTTCCTCAAAACAGCCACCATACCTACCTATTATGGCATTTCCATAGACATTCCGAGATATATTGCCATGCAACTTTCCACCATTCCGTCTATCATGACACATTCATCATTGTCATATTGCTTAGCATGATCATGTAGTTGACATAGTATTTGTGGCAAAGCCACCGTTCACAATTATTTCATACATGTCAATCTTGGTTCATTGCATTCCAGTACACCGCCGGAGGCATTCATATAGAGTCATCTTTTGTTCTAGCATCGAGTTGTAATTATTGAGTTCTAAATTTATAGAAGGGTGATGATCATCATTTTCTAGAGCATTGTCCCAAGTGATGAATCCAAAAAAAATAAAGGCCATAAAAAAGAGAAGGCCCAAAAAAAGGGGGACAATGCTACTATCCTTTGCCACACTCGTGCTTCAAAGTAGCACCATAATCTTCATGATAGAGAGTCTTTTGTTTTAGTCACTTTCATATACTAGTGGGAATCTTTCATTATAGATCTTGGCTTGTATATTCCAACAATGGGCCTCCTCAAGTGCCCTAGGTCTTCGTGAGCAAGCAAGTTGGATGCACACCCATTTAGTTTCTTTTGTTGAGCTTTCATACATTTATAGCTCTAGTGCATCCGTTGCATGGCAATCCCTACTCCTTGCATTAACATCAATCGATGGGCATCTCCATAGCCCATTGATTAGCCTCGTTGATGTGAGACTTTCTCCTTTTTGTCTTCTCCACATAACCCCCATCATATTCTATTCCACCCATAGTGCTATGTCCATGGCTCGCGCTCATATATTGCGTGAAAGTTTATAGGTTTGAGATTACTAAAGTATGAAACAATTGCTTGGCTTGTCATCGGGGTTGTGCATGATGAGAGCATTCTTGTGTGACGAAAATGGAGCATGACTAAACTATATGATTTTGTAGGGATGAACTTTCTTTGGCCATGTTATTTTGAGAAGACATAATTGCTTAGTTAGTATGCTTCAAGTATTATTATTTTTATGTCAATATGAACTTTTATCTTGAATCTTTCGAATCTGAATATTCATACCACAATTAAGAAGAATTACATTCAAATTATGCCAAGTAGCACTCCGCATCAAAAATTATATTTTTTATCATTTACCTACTCGAGGATGAGAATGAATTAAGCTTGGGGATGCTTGATAAGTCTCCAACGTATCTATAATTTTTGATTGCTCCATGCTATATTATCTACTGTTTTGGACATTATTGGGCTTTATTATCCACTTTTATATTATTTTTGGGACTAACCTATTAACCGGAGGGCCAGCCCAGAATTGCTTCTTTTTTGCCTATTTTAGGGTTTCGAATAAAAGGAATATCAAACGGAGTCCACACAGAATGAAACCTTCGGGACCGTGATTTTTGGAACGAACAAGATCCAGGAGACTTTGACCCTACGTCAAGAACTAAAGGAAGAAGCCACGAGGTAGGGGGCTGCGCCTACCCCCCCCCCAGGCGCGCCCTCCACCCTCATGGGCCCCCTGTTGCTCCACCGACGTACTCCTTCCTCCTATATTTATACCTATGTGCCCACCAACGATCAGATACAGAGCCAAAACCCTAATTCCACCACCGCAACTTTCTGTATCCATGACATCCCATCTTAGGGCCTGTTCCGGAGCTCCGCCGGAGGGGGCCTCCATCACGGAGGGCTTCTACATCAACACCATAGCCTCTCCGATGAAGTGTGAGTAGTTTACCTCAGACCTTCGGGACCATAGTTATTAGCTAGATGGCTTCTTCTCTCTTTTTGGATCTCAATACAATGTTCTCACCCTCTCTTGTGGAGATCTATTCGATGTAATCTTCTTTTGCGGTGTGTTTGTTGAGACCGATGAATTGTCGGTTTATGATCAAGATTATCTATGAACAATATATGAATCTTCTCTGAATTCTTTTATGTATGATTTGTTATCTTTGCAAGTCTCTTTGAATTATCATTTTGGTTTGCCCTACTAGATTGATATTTCTTGCAATGGGAGAAGTGCTTAGTTTGGGTTCAATCTTGCGGTGTCCTTTCCCAGTGACAGTAGGGGCAGCAAGGCATGTATTGTATTGTTGCCATCGAGGATAACAAGATGGGGTTTTTATCATATTGCATGAATTTATCCCTCTACATCATGTCATCTTGCTTAAGGCGTTACTATGTTTTCATGAACTTAATACTCTAGATGCATGCTGGAGAGCAGATGATGAGTGGAGTTATAGTAGTAGATGCAGGCAGGAGTCGGTCTACTTGTCTCGGACGTGATTGTGACGCCCCGAGACCGATGCGCCAAGTGTCTCCTAGTTGTTCGTCGTCGTTGCCATGTGATTTGCTCACGTTTTGCATCTTGTCATGTCATCATGTGCATTGCATCATCATGTTTTCAAAACTTGCATCTGTCCCGGTCTCCCAGTTCCTTTCGTTGTCCTTTCTGAGCCCAGACACACTTGCACGCGCCCGCGGCACGTCCGAAATATTATTTAATAAGTGGCCGGAAAATGTTCTCAGAATGGGATGAAAGTTGACGCGCGGTGTTGTTTTGTTGTCAGTAGGCCGCATGCCAAGTTTCATCGCGTTCGGAGTCCGTTTGACGCCCCAACGGATAACTATAGCGGCAGTATAGCCGGTCTTTTCGTCGGACGTTTTCGGTCTCCGGAAACCGTGTCGGGCTGCATCTCTCCCCTCTTCTCTCAGACCAACCCTCTCTCCACAGTCCACCTAGGTCCATGCCTACCCCTCTTCGTGCCCGGAGACGTCCGATGCATTAGCACGGTCCGAAAACCCCTCTTTGCTCAGAGCACAAACCCCCTCGCGTGCGTGTCCGAAACATCCCCGGACCTGACCCGGGCAGTCGTCACCGTTGGATTCAGATCATCCCCAAACATCTGCAAAACATCACCGTTGGAGGGACGAGATAGCCCCTAACCAAATCCGCAGGCATATATATAAACTAGTCCAACCCTAATCTTTAGGTGGTTTGTCCCATCAGTCTCGTCCCCGCCGCGAGACATCCACCCACTCGCCTCCCACCTTGGGATCCTCCCAGATCCGATCGAACTAACCACCTGCAACCATCTCCCTCCTTGTTTCATCCTCGACCCCATCCTCTCACCACCACCAACGTCTCCACAGCCTACCAATGACTTGCTCCTTCGTCTGGCCGTAGCCAGCTGCCTTCCGCAGAACCAGCATCTCGCAGGAGCCTGCAGATGAGCGCCTCCCTTATTGGCTATGTTCTTCGCTTGCTCCCTTCCTCTAATCTCTCTCCCTCGTTATTTTTAACAGGAGCTCCCGCCGTTGCTCCATGGATGGCCTCGACCTCCATCGTCCCGCTTCAAGCCCCGGCCTTCTCCTCCTCCGCTCGGCCTCATCTCCTTGGCCCCACCGCCGACCAGACCCGCGGCTGTCCTGTGTCGCCTTGTGTTCTTTGTCCGTACCTCACCGTCGGAATCCTACTGCTAGCTCCGCCTGACGCCATGGCCGACGATCTCCTCAAGTCCGGTCTGCCCCGCCGCCTCCGCCCGCGGTTCCGGTGAGTCCTAGTCGTATCATGCCGCCTCCGCTCCTCCCTGTCGTCGCCTGGCGCTGCCAAGTACTCCTGCCTCGCCTACAAGCCCCATGGCGCTGCGTCCTCTGCTTCCACCGAGAGAGAGGACGACCACGTTGACCTTTCCCCGATCGAACCCAGCTGGCCGGCCCAGCGCGCCCTGCCGGCCACTTCCTCTCCTCAGATCTGGGCCAAGCCCGCTGGGTGAGCAGCCCCAGTGCCTGCTCCTGTTGGGCCTTTGCAGAGTTTCAGCCCGACTCATGTTTTTTCCCATGGAGTGATTTATCTTTTTATCGAGGAGTTTACCGATTTGCAGAAAACCCCTCCTTCTTCATGCATATAATAACTTAATAACCACGCATCATATGTAAAAACTTCCAATATGAAAAATGCTTAGAATTGCATCTAGATTCATAATATCAAACTTTCATGCATGTTTGAACTGTTTAAAATGTTGTTTATCTAATTTTGCTTAAATGCCATGCTAAAATGATTTAATTCATAACTAAATAACCGTAGCTCGGATTAAAATAATCTTTATTTGTAAATGGGGTAGAAAAATGCCTAGTTTAACATGGTGGCTTTACTTTGCATGTTTAACAACTCTAATATATGGTTTAGCGTAGAACAGGACCAATCCTAAGATATGCACATGAGGAGTTCCGGATTTGTTGTTTGTTGTTCCAGCCTCATTTAAACTTGCCTAGACAGGTAGTTTTCTTTTGCTTCACCTCTTGCCATGCTAACCAACATTTAATATTGTTGGGTACCTAAATGAGAGAGAACTAAACAAGTCACGTGGTGTTTCGTCAATATGCAATGTAGTTGCATATTGAGCTCCACTTAATTTGTAAGATTGTTTGTGCATATTGCCATGACGTGCATCATTAAAACGGACATGGATCATACTTGGTTGTGCATCATGACATGTTTATGTGATGGTTGTTTACTATGTTGTTTGCTTCTTTCCGGTGTTGCTTCTTCGGGTTAGTTCCGATAACGTTGCGTTTGTGAGGATCCGTTCGACTACATCTGTTTGTCTTCTTCATGGAATCGTTCTTCTTCCTTGCGAGATCACAGGCAAGATGACCATACCCTCGAAATCACTTCTATCTTTGCTTGCTAGTTGCTCGCTCTATTGCTATGTCACGATACCTACCACTTGCTATATCATGCCTCCCATATTGCCATTTCAAGCCTCTAACCCACCTTGTCCTAGCAAACCGTTGTTTGGCTATGTTACCGCTTTGCTCAGCCCCTCTTATAGCGTTGTTATTTGCAGGTGAAGATGAAGTTTGTTCTATGTTGGAACATGGATATGTTGGGATATCACAATATCTCTTATATTAATTAATGCATCTATATACTTGGTAAAGGGTGGAAGGCTCAGCCTTATGCCTGCTGTTTCATTCCACTCTTGCCGCCCTAGTTTCCGTCAAACCGGTGTTATGTTCCTTGATTTTGTGTTCCTTACACGGTTGGGTGTTATGGGGACCCCTTGACAGTTCACTTTGAATATAACTCCTCCAGCAAGGCCCAACCTTGGTTTTACCATTTGCCTCACCACCACCTACCATTCACTCGGGTCGCCCAACCCGAGGGTCACCTTTATTTTAGCCCCCCCGGGCCAGTGCTTGTCTAAGTGTTAGTCCGAGTAGAGCTTCCTGCGGGGCCACTTCGGGAAAACTTGAGGTTTGGTTTTACTCGTAGCTAGTCTCATCCGGTGTTGCCCTGAGAACGAGATACATGCGACTCCTATCGGGATTGTCGGCACATCAGGTGGTCTTTCTGGTCTTGTTTCACCATTGTCGAAATGTCTTGTAACCGGGATTTCGAGTCTGATCGGGTCGTCTTGGGAGAAGGAATATCCTTCGTTGACCGTGAGAGCTTGTGATGGGCTAAGTTGGGACACCCCTGCAGGGTTTTGAACTTTCAAAAGTCGTGCCCGCGGTTATGGGCAAATGGGAATTTGTTAATGTCCGGTTGTAGAGAACATGACAATTACTTAATTAAAATACACCAACCGCGTGTGTAGCCGTGATAGTCTCTTTTCGGCGGAGTTCGGGAAGTGAACACGGTGTTGGAGTTATGCTTGAACGTAAGTAGTTTCATGATCACTTCTAGTTCACGACCGTGCTTTGCTTCTCTTCTCGCTCTCATTTGCGTAAGTTAGCAACTACATATGCTAGTGCTTGCTGCAGCTCCACCTCAGTACCCCTTTCCTTCCCCTAAGCTTAAATAGTCTTGATCGCGGGTGTGAGATTGCTGAGTCCCCGTGACTCACAGATTACTTCCAAAACCAGTTGTAGGTGCCGTTGATACCGGTGCAGATGATGCAGCTGAGCTCAAGTGGGAGCTTGATGAAGATCGTGTTCGTTGGGTTGTTTTCTTTCCTTTTGATCAGAAGTGGAGCCAAGTTGGGGCGATCGTGGACCTAGCAATAGGGGTGGTCTTTCTTTATTTTGGTTCCATAGTCGGACCTTGATTGTATTCTAGATGATGTAATGCTACATTCATGTATTGTGTGAAGTGGCGATTGTAAGCCAACTCTTTACCCCTATCTTGTTCAGTACATGGGATGTGTGAAGATTACCCCTCTTGCGACATGCCTACCATGCGGCTATGCCTCTAAGTCGTGCCCCGACACGTGGGAGATATAGCCGCATTGTTGGTGTTCCCAGTTGGTAATCAGAGCCTTCCCCGACTTAGGAGCCCCCTTCTTGATCGAATCGCTGGCGTTGTTGAGTCTAGAAAAAATGTTTTGAGTCTTATAGGATTATATATACCAGAGAGTAGGAATTTTTTACTCCTCAGTCCCTTCGTCCCTCTGGTGAGGCCTCCTTACGTAGAGTTTTGACTCTTCTCTTCTCAAATTTCACTAAAAAAAAATTTAGGATCACGCGGGTCTCTTGGAATCGTTCTGATGGTTTTGTGACGAGAACATTGTTCTTGGTGCCTCCTGACATTTAGGGGTTGTGGCAGTGTCCCGGGGAGTTGAGCTCCGAGGTGTTGTCGTCACAATTTTATCGTTGCAATTCTGGCATACCTGAGTTCGCCGACATCGAAAATCTCCTTTATGGAGTTGTTGGTGAGATAACCTCGATGCCACCCAGTACTGGGGCGGGAGTTCGGGAGTATTGCCATAACTCATATAACGGATGCTTTTCGAAGGTTGAGGTAAATGATTTCCGAAGGTTTCTTTGTTATGTGTTGAAGGATGGATACAGCTGGATGTAGGATTTGCTAGTTTTGGGTGAGATATTATGCTTCCCCTGTATCCCCAACACCTGATTGCATAACCAGAAAGTTCTGGGAGTTTATAAGTGGGAATTCAAGTAGCTCCTAGGACATCTTTCCGACAGATGTATGATATGAAATTGGGGTTCGACGTCTAGTGGTCCGCCTATCCACGGTTGGTTTTACAGTGGTGTCGTTGTGTCTTAAAGAGTCCTTGGCTATGCTGACTCGGGGATGCTTCGTATGTCATGTGCACTGCCTTGTCCATGATGGTGCTGTACGATCGAGCCCGTGTGGGCCCCACCATGAAAACTTCGGAGAAAATCTCTATCATATGTTTGTTCCGGCTTATTCTGCAAGCCAATCCTTTGTTTTGTTTTGGGTCGTGGTATTCGAGTTGCTTCAATGTCAAGTGTTTATTCCATGCCTTTTCCTAAGTGGTGTTCTCATATTCCTATGTGAATACTAATCCCTCTCGATCATTGAGTTTGTCATTTCAATTTTTTTCAACCGGTGTGCTCCTCTTCAGGTGGATCGAATCTTGTCAACATTCGCAAGATCAACTCTAAGTATTCTCAACGGTGTTTGTTTCGTCCGTCCCCAAATTGTTTTTGTTTTCCAACCGTCCCACCCTTTTTCTTCAAGGGCTCAGGTTTCTTAATCAAATATCCATTTTATTCATGTGAAGTCTCTTCATTCTTTTCTGTCAGTGTTCTTACCTAGTGGTTCTCATGAAGATGCTCCAAAAGTTCATCATTCTTAGTTCTCTTTTCTTCTCCGATGGATTCAATCCAAGATTTCAGTGTCGATCATATATTTTTCCTCGTTTCAAATGCTTTCTCTTGTCGGTGCACTTCTTAATCATCCACCTCTTGCTATTCATGTAATCTGGAGTGCTGAAGATATCTCAGAAGGTTAGTGCTTCTATTCTTAATCAATCCAAGCTACTTTTCGAGGTTTTTTCTCATTCAAGCCATTTTATTCAACCGGCGCAATCTCCCTTTCAAGTAATCGTTCAACGATGTATCTTTTGAGTGGGCCCTAACCCACAGGTTTTTTTCCAGGATCTTACCTGACTCTTTTATTTTTCCGGAGTTACTCTCAAATTCTTTTCCAAGTTTGACGTAAGAATGAGTTATCATCAGTCAAATGCATTCTCCAAGATCTTTCACATTCTTTTCATCATTGGTTCAACCTTTCTAATTTTCATTCCAGAGTACCTCAACAATTCATGGTGGTGTTTCTCGTCGTCATTCTCAGATTTTGAACACCGGAGAAGAGTTTCTCTTAAATCTTGCTCCATTCTCTTCAAGATTCATGGTTATAGCTTGATGCCATCCTCTCATAATTGTTTTCGATTATGAGAATTCTTTTCACCCATCTAGAGCATTTTTGGAGTCTTTTCAGTTTGATTCTCCGAAGGCCATCAGTTCGGAAGATTTATTCATTCTCAGCTTTCAGCTCTCGTTCTCGAAATCTTACCGGTGATTCATCCCTTTACTTCAATCGCTTTTCAATTCTTACAATGGTTCGTTCAAGATTTCCCTTCCTTCATTATCATATCATTTCATTCGCTCTTTCCAATCCTACCGGTGGTTCATTGAAGATTTTCCAAAGTTTGCTCTATATCTCTCTTCAATCTTTTCAAGAACAATAAGTAGTATGTCAAATCCGTTGCTCATCATCAATTTAAATTAGTGAAGGATGCGCATAACACAATTCTTATTCTTCTTTCACCCAAGTGAGTAATACCTTCCTTTGGAGTTTGTCCAGGATGAGGAGATTCTCAGTTTCAAGTTGTTCATCTTTTTTTTCTCGGAGTTCCAAATTTTCTCGGTTATATCATCACGAAGCTCCATCTAATCAATGCAAGGATTCATCTTATTCCATTCAAGATTCCTTTCATTGTGACCACCGGAGTTATTCGAGAGTTTCTTCATGGAGGTTCATCAAGGATTTAATTCCTTCTCGAAGTGTTCTGCAAGATTTTGTTGGAGGAGCTCAAGCATTCTTCATCTTGCCATCCGAAGTGCATTTGTTCTCACTTATCTTTTGAGGTGGTAATATATCATTCGTCATTCACAAAGAATGGGATATTTTAAACCCATGTTTTTCAATTTGGTCATGAGATCCTTGCAACCCATCAATCTCTTATGTGGAGTTATCTTGAGTTATATTTCACCTCAAGCTTTCCCTAAGGATTGTCGCTAATTATGGTGCACATAAATGACCAAAGTTCTTCATTTACCCTCCCAGTAAAATAAGATTCTCATCTCCTTGTCGATGTCAATTCAATCTTTTCCCGTGAGTGGCAGGTTGTCACCTCAAAATTTTGAGATGTCTTCCATTAGCCCACATCAAGCTTATGCTTTCGTTGTTGATAATCCAACAACTCTGTTCAACCTTTTCTTCGTAAGCATGATCTTTCAATTTTATTGACGAGACTTGTCATTCTTCTTCTCCGTTCTTTTCCATCCAACTATCTAGTTTTTTTCATTCATTTGTTCCTGAGGCTTGGTGATGTTTCTCTCTTCGTCCTATCATCTTGTTTTGCCAATATCATGCTCTTTCCTTGGTCTATCTTTTCAACCGGAGTGTCGTTTCCAACATTCAAGTTCTCTCATCTTATCAAGTTTTGCCTCCCTTCTCAACCGGAGTGCCATCTGAAATCTTTCTTACCCCTTGTACCATTCTTTCAATAGTTCTGGAGGCAGTATGTTGTTCATCTCATCAAGTATCCTCTCATCTTGGCAAGTTCTTATTCAAGTCCTTTTCTTTTCATTCAGAGTGCTGTCCAAATTATATCGTTTTTAATCCTTCTCTATCTTGTTTTAAAAGGAGTGGTTTCAATTTATATCTTGTCCTTCAACCTCATGGTTTTTCGCAATGTTCTTTATTCCTCTTTTCTAATAGAGTGTTTTCGACTTTGTTCACCTTCGTTGTATTCTTTTCTCGATTTTGTTCAACCTCGCAAGGTTCTTTGGTTTCAGTCATTCGTCAAAGAAGCAACTTTGTTTTACCTCTTCTCTTTCTCTTCCATTTCTCTCCGGTGCCATCCTAGATCTCGGGACGAGATCCTCTCGTAGTGGTCGAGTGTTGTGATGCCCCGAGACCGATGCGCCAGGTGTCTCCCAGTTGTTCGCCGTCGTTGCCATGTCATTTGCTCACGTGTTGCATCTTGTCATGTCATCATGTGCATTGCATCATCATGTTTTCAAAACTTTCATCTATCCCGGTCTCCCAGTTCCTTCCGTTGTTCGTTCTGAGCCCAGACACACTTGCACGCGCCCGCGGCACGTCCAAAATTTTATTTTATAAGTGACCTGAAAATGTTCTCGGAATGGGATGAAAGTTGACGCGCTGTGTTGTTTTGTTGTTAGTAGGCCGCATGCCAAGTTTCATTGCGTTCGGAGTCCGTTTGACGCCCCAATGGATAACTATAGCGGCAGTATAGCCGGTCTTTTCGTCGGACGTTTTCGGTCTCCGGAAACCGTGTCGGGCTGCATCTCTCCCCTCTTCTCTCAGACCAACCCTCTCTCCACAGTCCACCTAGGCCCATGCCTACCACTCTTCGTGCCTGGAACCGTCCGATGCGTTCGCACGGTCCGAAAACCCCTCTTTGCTCAGAGCACAAACCCCCTCGCGTGCGTGTCCGAAACTTCCCCGGACCCGACCCGGGCAGTCGTCACCGTTGGATTCGGATCATCCCCAAACATCTACAAAACATCACCGTTTTCTTATTTGGACTCCCTAGCCTATTTTTCCTGGTTGTCCGATTTTGATCGGCGGGACGAGATAGCCACTAACCTAATCCGCAGGCGTATATATAAACTAGTCCAACCCTAATCTTTAGGAGGTTTGTCCCATCAGTCTCGTCCCCGCCGCCAGACATCCACCCACTCGCCTCCCACCTTGGGATCCTCCCAGATCCGATCGAACCAACCACCTGCAACCATCTCCCTCCTTGATTTCATCCTCGACCCCATCCTCTCACCACCACCAACGTCTCCACCGCCGCCTAATGACCTCCTCCTTCCTCTAGCCGTAGCCAGCTGCCTTCCGCAAAACCAGCATCTCGCAGGAGCCTGTAGATGAGCGCCTCCCTTATTGGCTCTGTTCTTCACTTGCTCCTCCTTCCTCTAATCTCTCCCTCATTATTTTACACAGGAGCTCCCGCCGCCGCGCCATGGATGGCCTCGACCTCCATCGTCCGGCTTCAAGCCCCGGCCTTCTCCTCCTCCGCTCGGCCTCATCTCCTTGGCCCCACCGCCGACCAGACCCGAGGCTGTCCTGCGCCGCCTTGTCTTCTTCGTCCGTACCTCGCGGTCGGAATCCTGCTGCTAGCTCCGCCTGATGCCATGGCCGACGACCTCCTCAAGTCCGGTCCGCCCCGCTGCCTCCGCTCGCGGTTCTGGCGAGTCCCAGTCGTATCGCGCCTCCACCGCTCCTCCCTCTCGTCGCCTGGCTCCGCCAAGTACCCCTGCCTCACCTGCAAGCCCCATGGCTTTGCATCCTTTACTTCCATCGAGAGAGAGGACGACCACGTTGACCTTTCCCCGATCGAACCCAGCAGGCCGGCCCAGCGCGCCCTGCCAGCTACTCCCTCTCCTCAGATCTGGGCCAAGCCTACTGGGTGAGCAGCCCCAACACTTGCTCCTGTTGGGCCTCTGCACAGTTTCGGCCCGACTCATGTTTTTTCCCACGGAGTGATTTATCTTTTTATCCAGGAGTTTACTGATTTGCAGAAAACCCCTCCTTCTTCATGCATATAATAACTTAATAACCATGCATCATATGTAAAAACTTCAAATATTAAAAATGCTTAGAATTGCATCGAGATTCATAATATCAAACTTTCATGCATGTTTGAACTGTTTAAAATGTTTTTTATCTAATTTTTCTTAAATGTTATGCTAAAATGATTTAATTCATAACTAAATAACCGTAGCTCGGATTTAAATAATCTTTATATGTAAATGGGGTAGAAAAATGCCTAGTTTAACATGGTGACTTTACTTTGCATGTATAAAAACTCTAAAATATGGTTTTGCGTAGAACAGGACCAATCCTAATATATGCACATGAGGAGTTTACGGATTTGTTGTTTGTTGTTCCGGCCTCATTTAAACTTGCATAGGTAGTTAGTTTTCTTTTGCTTCACCTCTTGCCATGATAACCAACATTTAATATTATTGGGTACCTAAACGAGAGAGAACTAAACAAGTCACGTGGTGTTTCGTCAATATGCAACGGAGTTGCATATTGAGCTCCACTTAATTTGTAAGATTGTTTGTGCATCTTGCCATGCCATGCCTCATTAAACCGGACATGCATCATACTTGGTTGTGCATCATGACATGTTTATGTGATGGTTGTTTACTATGTTGTTTTCTTCTTTCCCGTGTTTCTTCTTCGGGTTAGTTCCGACAACGTCGCGTTTGTGAGGATCCTTTCGACTACGTCTGTTTGTCTTCTTCATGGACTCGTTCTTCTTCCTTGCAGGATCTCACGCAAGATGACCATACCCTCGAAATCACTTCTATCTTTGCTTGCTAGTTGCTTGCTCTATTGCTATGCCGTGATACCTACCCTTGCTATATCATGCCTCCCATATTGCCAGGTCAAGCCTCTAACCCACCTTGTCCTAGCAAACCGTTGTTTGGCTATGTTACCGCTTTGCTCAGCCCCTCCTATAGCGTTGTTAGTTGCAGGTGAAGATGAAGTTTGTTCTATGTTGGAAGATGGATATGTTGGGATATCACAATATCTCTTATATTAATTAATGCATCTTTATACTTGGTAATGGGTGGAAGGCTCGGCCTTATGCCTGGTGTTTTGTTCCACTCTTGCCGCCCTAGTTTCCTTTATACCGGTGTTATGTTCCTTGATTTTGTGTTCCTTACACGGTTGGGTGTTCTGGGGACCCCTTGATAGTTCGCTTTGAATATAACTCCTCCAGCAAGGCCCAACCTTGGTTTTACCATTTGCCTCACCACCACCTACCCTTCCCTCGAGTCGGCCAACCCGAGGGTCATCTTTATTTTAGCCCCCCGGGGCCAGTGTTTATCTAAGTGTTGGTCCGAACCGAGCTGCCTGCGGGGCCTCCTTGGGGAAACCTGAGGATTGGTTTTACTCGTAGCTAGTCTCATCCGGTGTTGCCCTGAGAACGAGATACGTGCGACTCCTATCTGGATTGTCGGCGCATCGGGTAGTCTTGCTGGTCTTGTTTTACCATTGTCGAAATGTCTTGTAACCGGGATTCCGAGTCTGATCGGGTCGTCCTGGGAGAAGGAATATCCTTCGTTGACCATGAGAGCTTGTGATGGGCTAAGTTGGGACACCGCTGCAGGGTTTTAAACTTTTGAAAGTCGTGCCTACGGTTATGGGAAGATGGGAATTTGTTAATGTCCGGTTGTAGAGAACTTGACACTTAACTTAATTAAAATACACCAACCGCGTGTGTAGCCGTGATGGTCTCTTTCCGCTGGAGTTCGGGAAGTGAACACGGTGTTGGAGTTATGCTTGAACGTAAGTAGTTTGAGGATCACTTCTAGTTCACGACCGTGCTTTGCTTCTCTTCTCGCTCTCATTTGCGTATGTTAGCCACTAGATATTCTAGTGGTTGCTGCAGCTCCACCTCATTGCCACTTTCCTACCCCTAAGCTTAAATAGTCTTGATCTCGCGGGTGTGAGATTGCTGAGTCCCCCTGACTCACAGATTACTTCCAAAACCAGTTGTAGGTGCCGTTGATACCGGTGCAGATGATGCAGCTGAGATCAAGTGGGAGCTCGATGAACATCGTGTTCGTTGGGTTGTTTTGTTTCCTATCGATCAGTAGTGGAGCCCCGTTGGGGCGATCGGGGACCTAGCAATAGGGGTGGTCTTTCTTTATTTTGGTTTTGTAGTCGGTCCTTGATTGTATTCTGGATGATGTAATGCTATATTCATGTATTGTGTGAAGTGGCGATTGTAAGCCAACTCTTTACCCCTTTCTTGTTCAGTACATGGGATGTGTAAAGATTACGCCTCTTGCAACATACCTACCATTCGGCTATGCCTCTAAGTCATGCCCTCACACGTGGGAGATATAGCCGCATTGTGGATGTTACAGTGATGCCTATATACATGATCATACCTAGATATTCTCATAACTATGCTCAATTCTGTCAATTGCTCAATAGTAATTCGTTCACCCACCGTAAAATACTTATGCTCTTGAGAGAAGCCACTAGTGAAACCTATGGCCCCCGGGTCTATCTTCATCATATTAATCTTCCAATACTTAGTTATTTCCTTTGCTTTTTACATTGCTTTTATTTTACTTTGCATCCTTATCACAAAAATACCAAAAATATTATTCTATCATATCTATCAGATCTCACTCTCGTAAGTGACCGTGTAGGGATTGACAACCCCTTACCGCATTCGTTGCGAGGAGTTATTTGTTTTGTGCAGGTACGAGGGACTCGCGCGTAGCATCCTACTGGACTGATACCTTGGTTCTCAAAAACTGAGGGAAATACTTATGCTACTTTGCTGCATCATCCTTTCCTCTTCAAGGAAATCAAACACAGTGCTCACGAGGTAGGAAGCCTCTTGACATAGAAGTTTTGACTTTTCTCTCCTCGAGTTTCACGAATTTTTTTTTAGGATCACGCGGGTATCTTGGAATCGTTCCAATATGTTCTTGTGATGAGAACATTGTTCTTGGTGCCTCCTGACAATTAGGTGTTGTGGCAGTGTCCCGGGGAGTTGAGCTCCGAGGTGTTGTCGTCACAATTTTATCGTTGCAGTTCAGGAATACCTGAGTTCACCGACATCGAAAATATCTTTTATTTAGTTGTTGGTGAGATAACCTTGACGCCACCCAGTACTGCGGCGGGAGTTCGGGAGTATTGACATAACTTGTATAATAGATGCTTGTCGAAGTTGAGGTACATGATTTTCGAAGGTTTCTTGGTTATGTGTTGAAGGATGGATAAAGCTGGATGTAGGGATTGTTAGTTTGGGTGAGATATTATGCTTCCCCTATATCCCCAACACCTGATTGCATAACTAGAAAGTTTCAGGAGTTTATTGGTGGGAATTCAAGTAGCTCCTAGAATATCTTTCCGACAGATGCATGATATGGGATTGGGCAAATCTCTATCATATGTATTCGTTCTGGCTTATTCTGCAAGCCAAATCCTTGTTTCGTTTTTGTCAAGCCAAATCGAGTTGCTTCAATGTCAAGTGTTTATTCCATACCTTTCCTAAATGGTGTTCTCATATTTTTATGTGGATTCTAATCCTTCATGATCATCGAGATTGTCATGTCAATTCTTCCCAACCGGTGTGATTCTCTTCAACACGATCCTACCATTTTTCCCGTTTGCAAGATCCAATCTCAGTTTTCTCAATAGTGTTTGTTTCGTCCGTCCCAAGTTGTCTTTGTTTTCCTGCCCTGCCACCCTTTTTCTTCCAGGACTCTGATTTCTTAATCAAGTATCCTTTTTATTGATGGGAAGTCTCTCCATTCTTTTCGTCAATGTTCTTATCCGGTGATTCTCAGGAAGATACTAATGGATCTTCAAATCTATTTTTCTTTGTTCTTTTCTTCTCCGGTGGATTAAATTCAAGATATCGGTGTTAATCTTAACACTTTCCTCATTACACAATGCTTTCTCATACTAGTGCACCTCTTAATCGCTCATATCTCGCTATTCATATCCGAAGTGCCAAAGATAGATCAGAAGATTCAATTTTCCTTTCTCGATTCGTCCAAGCTCTTTCGAGGATGTTATCTCATTCTAGCCATTTAATTCAACCGGTGAAATCTCTCTTTTCAATTTTCAACGGTGTATCTTTTGAGTGGGCCCATAACACATATGTCTTTTTCCAGGATCTTACCTGACTCTTCTAATTTTTCCTAGAGCGATTCCCAAATTCTTTTCAAACGTTGACGTAAGAATCAATTATCATCAGTCAACTGTCTTTCTCCAAGATCTTTCAAATTCTTTTCATTGTTGGTTCAACCTTTATAATTTTCATTCCGGAGTGCCTCAACAATTCATGGTGGTGTTTCTCATCGTCATTCTCAACATTTGAAGACCGAAGATGAGTTACTTTTAAATCCTTATTTGTTCTTCCAAATATGTGTGGTTCTAACTTGTTGCCATCCTCTCATAATTGTTTTCGATTGAGAAAATTCTTTTCACCCATCCGGAGCAATTAAGGGGTCTTTTCAGTTTGATTCTCTAGAGCCCATGATCTCAAAATTATTCATTCCAGCTTTCAGCTCTCGTTCTCCAAATCTTACCAGGGCATCATTCAAGTATTCTCTAATCAACCTGTGATCTATTCGTTCTCACGTATCTAAATTCTCTCAAGTATCTTCGTTCATTTTCTAATTCTTCCCAGTATTTCGCTATCTTTTCTTTGTTCGTTTTATTTCTTACGGCAGTTTGTTCAAGATTCCTCTTCATACATCATCATATCAATTCATTCGTTCTTTCCAATCCTATCGGTGGATCGTTGAAGTATTTTCTCAAGTTTGCGCTATGTCTTTCTTAATCCTTTCATCGAGAATGAGTAGTATGCCAAATACTTTGGTCATCAATTTAATTGATGAGGGATAAGCATAATGTAATTCTTATTCTTGTTTCATCGAGTAAATTCAATTCCTTATTCCGGAGGTTCATCAAAACTTTTGGTTTCAAGTCGTGCATCCTTTTTTCCGGAGTTTCAAGTTCTCTCAGTTAACTCGCGCGAAGCTCCATATAAATCATTGCAAGGCTTCACCTTTTGTTTTCAACTTCTCTTTCTTTGTATCATCCTTTTATTACCAGAGTTCTTTCAGCTTTCCTTTCGTTTGATCATTCTTTTATTACCGGATTTCTTCATGGAGGCTTGACATGGTGGTTCGCCAAGGAATTCCTTTCATTCTTCAATTGTTCATCAAGATTTCTCTCAAAGTTAAGATCCGCCAAGCTATACTCTAAAATAAATATCATGCTCAAGACATGTTTTGTTGGAGGAGCTCAAGCATTCTTCATCGTGCATTCTGAAGTGCAATTCTTCTTCATTGTCTTTTGAGGTGGTCTTATATCATTATTGACAATTTCTTCATGTTTCATGATTCACAAGTTGTCCGGAATAAGATATTTAAACCCATCATTTTATTCCTTGGAGTTATATTGGGTTATACTTCACCTACAGCCTTCCCTATGGAATGTAGCTACTTATGGTGTTTATCAATGATCCAAGTTTCCTCCTATTCTCGCGGTGAAAGAAGTTTTTTCCATCTCTTCATTCCTCTCAGATAATTAATCTTTTGGTAGTGGCTGGTCTTCACCTCATAATTTTGGGATGTTTTCCTTAAGACCATTGGAAATCATATTGTTTCGTTGTTGATTTTCCAACAACTCCGTTCAATCCTTCTTCGCAAGGATGCTTTTCAAATTCATTTGTGGTAGGAGTTGTCATTTTCTTCTCCTTTCTTTTTTTCCATCAATCCAGCTTCTATTCTTTCAGTCCAGAGGCATGATGATGTTGCCCTCTTTGACCCATCGTCTCGTTTTGTCAAGATAATGTTCTTTCTTGCTTATCCAGTTAACCGGAGTGTTGTATTTTCATTCAACTTCTTTCATCTTATCAAGTCTTGCATCTGTTTTCAACCGGAGTGCTGTTCCAATTTTTTCTTCCTTGTTACTTGCTTATCTCGTTTCAACCAGAGTGGTTTCAATTCCTTTTTCTCCATTGTGCTTGTCATTCATAGCTTTGCAACGTCCAAGGTTCACATGGTGTTCCTTGTTTCTCTTTTCTACCTAAGTGCTCTCCATTGCGTTCAACTCAGTCGTGTTCTTTCTTTCAAGGTTTCAACCTCTCAAGGTTCATTGCTTTCACTCATTTGTCAAAGAAGCAACTTAGTTTTACCTCTTCCTTCTTCTGTTTCTCTGCGGTGCCATCCCTAGATCTCGGGGCGAGATCTCCTGTAAGTGGAGGAGAGTTGTGACGCCCCAAGACCAATGCTCTAGTTCCCATCCATTTATTTTCGTTATCGTCGTGTGTTTCATATGTTTGTTGCCATGATCATGATGAGTGTCATTGTCATATTTTTCTTGTTGCATCATGTTCATATTTTGTTATATTGCATTGTGCCATCCATGTTGTTGCTATGGTCATCTTGCTTGTTATATGATATATGATATCCCTTTTGTCATTTTTATTTTCATCATGGTTATCTTGTGGGTTTGCATTCTTAATATTGATGTGTTGTTTGTGCGCTCTCCTTATTCCCCTCCTCGTATGGTTGTTTGCATCTTCATCTTTTCATCAAGACCTTTCTCCACATGGAAACCTGATCACTTCTTCCTTTCTTTCAAATCTTGGCTTTCATGCCAAGTGACATTGTTTGTGCCTCCATTAATGTTCATTTATTTCCTGATGATCATACTCCACGCCTTATACCTATTTGCCAAATTTTATCTCAATTGGACTTGATTTGGTTGGGTTCAAAAATGCCTCAAGTTTGAATTTAATTCAAACTTGAATTATTTTTCAACCTCTAAAAATGTCCAACTCAATTTATTCAAATACTATATAAATTCTGGAGCCCATGGGTGTATTCATTTCTTCCTCACCACTCTCCTATCTCTCTATGCATTTACTCTTTTATTTCTATTTCAAGGAAATAGAAAAACAACAGCAGCAGGAGCAGCCTAGCATAGTAGTAGGCCAGCCCAGCTCTCCTTCCGCAGGCTCCTTTCACTCTCTTGTGGTGAATCCACACTGGACACCCGTCCAGGCCCCACATGCAGCCTCTCCTTCCCCTATTTTTCTTCCTCCTCCTGATCCCTTTTCTCTCACAGTAAAACTTCAGGAGAGAGGGCACATGGCCAACATGGCCGAGCCAAGCCGCGCCCGCACCTCCCTCCTATAAAACCTCCAGTCCAGCCCTAGGGGTTTCCTTCTTCCTCTTCTCCACCACCGCCACGCAGGTAAGAGGCACCCACGCGACCTGCTGCCTCGCCTCCCGACGCCATGTCCGGGACGAGCCAGAGCTCTTCTCCGGCGTAGCCCGCCCCGCCGGTTCCCCTCCTTTCTCGCGGACCTTCGCGGCACCTCCACGACCCCGTTCCATGGCGATACAAGGCCGGAGATGCCAAGTTCCTCGATGTCCTCTTCCTCCGCTTCATCTTCTTCACGGTCCAGAGTAACGCCAAGTTCAGCGAGCCCTGTCATCCCTTCGTCGTCTACGCCCCACTCGTCGTGTTCCTCAAGCCCATCGTGAGCAGCCGCTCCTCCCCGGTTCTTACCTGGCTTGAACCCATCATGTAGCCTTCGTTTCGCACTTGACCATGGCCATGGCCATCATGACCAGGAGCAGCAGCTCAGCCTACGCACATGCGTGCAAGGGAGCGTACACACCGCGGTCTCCTCAATCGCATCCTTCACGCCGCTGCACGAATGCACCGCAGCAGTTCGGCTTGCCCGCAAGCCATTCCGTGATGCCCAACCCTTGCCGCCGCCAGATCGCTGTGCCGTGCTGTGCCCGAGACGAGCAGGGCCTCGTGCTCGAGCCAATCTCCCGCACCTGCTCGGCACGCACGCATCCATACCCCATTCCCACAGGCCCGCCTGTGATCTGCATCGTAAGCCGCCGCCTCCTAGCTCGTCAATGCCAGCTCCGTTGATCTCTGTGCATCCATGGCCAAAGGTTCGGCGTTCTGCTTTTGACTCAACAAGAGTCAGGCGCATTGCATTTCACAAGCGCACATCCAGCACCGTGGTCAGCGACTTCTCTGCATACCGAGAGGTCCTGGGATCAAATCCCATGGAGCCTCGATTCCTTTTCCCCCTATGTATTGTTTTTTTTCTTCCAACCGTGCACACACAGCCACTTGGACCTCATTCACTCTCGGGTCACTGCACCGTATTGCTTCTGGCCCGCGTATGTGTTTTTTCTGCTCTGTGATTTTAGCATTTTCCAGTGCATGCATATTTACAGGAAATGCCATTGTTTTGCATTGTTAATAACTAAATATGCATGCATCCAAATTAGACAAACTATATATGTAAAATTCTTAGAATTTTCTCTAGTTTCACAATATTCAACTTTCATCCATGTTAAAATATTTAAAATTTTTGTGTGCATTATTTTGCATAGATGACATGCTAAAATGATTTATTTCCTAACTTAATAATTGTAGCTCCAAACTTAATAAACTTTATATGTAAATGGGGTGGAAAAATACATAGTTTAACATGGTGCACTCATCTTGCATGTTTAACAACTCTAAAATATGTTTTAGGGCAGAACAGTACTGTTGGGAATATAGCTACCAGGTAAGACCCGCCCAGGAGGGGCCGGGTCAACCCCAATGGCGGGTTACAAAAGGAGCCCAGTAATATTCAAGGTGTTAGTTTATTAAGACTTGTAGAAGGCCTAAGCCCAGAGGCAGCTTAAGGCCCAATATTGTAAACCGCCGTATGTAAAGAAAGACTTGTAAAGAAAGGCATATAAAGAAGTCTCCAAGCCGGACACGTTTTATGAACCGGCCGGGACTCTGTAGGCCTCCAGGCGTCAACCCATGTATATAAGGGGACGACCCGACGGTGGCTTAGGGAAAGAAACGAGAGATCGATAACCAAACTGGAAGATTAGCCCCTTGGTGATCGTAACCCCAGCAATTCCAACACAACTAGACGTAGGCTTTTACCTTCATCGTAAGGGGCCGAACTAGTATAAAACCTCTTGTGTCCTTTGTCCCGATTAACCCCTTTAAGCTTCCTAGTTGCGATGGCCCTATGACTAAGTCCTTTTGATAGGACATATGTCATGAAAATTCCACGACAGTTGGCGCCCACCATGGGGC